>NW_025270614.1:0-1404 GCF_018294505.1 Triticum aestivum | reverse complement strand
AAGTGCCAGGCAAGCAAAACCCCCTTGTTCATTCCGATACAATCCTACTCTCTCGCTCCTGCTCTCTTTTACTGCATTAGGACAACACCGATTCATCTGTTACTTGCTGCGGTAGCTGAACCCCTTTATCCTTTGCATGACCTGTCATTCCACAGTAAATAGATGAAACCCACTAGCATGAGTAGGAGTTGTTTGAGCCCTGTTGTGCCTACTCATTCATGTTTGTTTGTCATGCCTGCTACTGCTTAGAGTTGAGTCAGGTCTGATTCATCGGGGATGAATCAGAGGCGTGTGAACATGTCCTACTGTGTGTGAGCTAAGTGTGTGAACACGATTTGGTAAAGGTAGCGGTGAGAGGCCATGTAGGAGTACATGGTGGGTTGTCTCATTGCAGCCGTCCTCAGGAACTGAGTTCTGTGTTCGTGATCCATGATTCAGCTACTACCATACATTGGGCCCTGAAATATGACCCCGCTCGACTTCTTATTCACCCTAGTCCTCTGTCCAGGAGTTGCAAGTAGTTTCTGGTGTTTGTAGTATGCTGGAGGCCGTGGACAGCGCTGACCGTAGGGGTGGGCTGTGATGCGGTAGGCACGTGGCCGGGTAAACCGGGCGCCCGTTTGGTGTCACGAAACCCTGTTCACATCGTTTGGGGCTGTGAGCGAAGCTCCGGCCGGATCTCCTCATGGATGGAACCCGAATAGGCGATAAACCTGGACTAGAGACTTGAGTGTTTAGGTAGGTCGTGGTCTACACCCACGTCGGCTTTCGCTTGAAGTCTGCCGAGCACATGTCGTGTGCAGACGCTAAGTGGTGGAAACATGTATGAAGAAGTACACCCCTGCAGGGTTATCATCATCTATTCGAATAGCCGTGTCCGCGGAAAAGGACTTCTGGGTTGCTTATATCAGTTCATAGCCAAGTGAAAGTGGATACTCTAAAATACGCAAGATAAGCGTGAGTGCTATGGATGGCGTTCTCGTAGGGAGACGGGAGCGGATCCATAGTGGTGTATTGATATGGTGAATATGTGGACTCGTGTGCGCCACCTCAAAAGAGTCGCTTGCAGTCGTAGTCTAGGATAGCCACCGAGTCAAAGCTGGCTTGCTGCAGTTAAACCCCACCACCCCTTTGTTGATAATGATGCATATGTAGATAGTTCTGATGTAAGTCTTGCTGGGTACATTTGTACTCACGTTTGCCTATTTTATGTTTTTGCAGAGAGACTTCAGTCTCACTAGTATTTCCGCGTGGTCTTCGACGTTTAGCTTGATACCTCAGCTACGATCTTGTGCCCTCGGCAGGATCTGATAGATAGTCGGGCTTCTCAGCCTTTTTCATTTATAGATGTCTGTACTCAGACATGATAGCTTCCGCTTGTGCTTTGATTGTATGCTCTGAGTG
>NW_025270613.1:0-1404 GCF_018294505.1 Triticum aestivum | reverse complement strand
GTATAACACCCGCCAAAGGATGAAAAGGGTACAAGTTGGAGATAACCTCAGTTCGGCGCTTCCTCGATGCGTCAGGTAACCCGGAGGAGAGGTCGGCGTCCTTGTTGGTCCGGGTGTGACGCCGGCTCTCATGAACCTGTCGCTTCAAAATAAATTGAGGATCTTGATAAGCTAAAGGATGTGAAAAGCTTACTTTCCGGGTTACCCTTAGTCGGAGGAAAGTGACATTACCTCTTCAACCACCGGGTTACTTGCGCCGGTGTCATCCTGTTGAGGAAAAGTATTGATAAGGTGAACAGACATAAATAGCAGATATAGCAAGAGCTTACAGGTTCAGGGGTTACCTCTAACTCGGAGCTGTCGCTTAATTGCATCAGCTCTGAAGCAGTAGGCCTACTTCCCTTCTTACGGGGAGCGGCTTTCTTGGCGGCTTTCTTCGCCTTTCTGGCCTTCTTGGCCGCTTCATGGTCATATTTGACCTTCCAGAACTTGTCATCAGCCTGAAAAATACAAGGATGATTTCTTAAAGATTCAGACGATGGTTATCTACAGAAGAAGATAAAATGTTCAGATCAGCGGCTTACCGCTGGGGCTGGGTTGGTCTTGCAGAAGGGGGCTAACCCGGTCCTCCCGCAGTCTGCCAGGCTCTCATTCAAAAGAGCCTTGGTCATATCCTCAGCAACATCTTCAGGGAGATCGTTGCGGCTGTGTCTCTGGGGGTCATCCTTTCGGCCCGTGTATTCGCACATTAAGCCGGGGCGGCGGCTCAATGGGATCACCCGCCACGAGATCCAGACCCGGACCAGATCGATTCCGTTGAGACCATTGCCCGGAGAGCCTTGATCTTGTTGATGGTGGGGAGCAGAGGTTGGCGCTCTGCCTGAGTTAACTTGTCAGACAGAGGGTGAGTCGGTTCCAGACGTGAAGGGCGAAAGCCGGGCAGCGGGCTCTCGTCAGCCGGCGACGTGTCTTGGCAATAGAACCACGTCAGGTCCCAGTCCTTTGGGTGACTCGGCGGCTCGGCATAAGGGAAAAGACAGTCTCTCCGCCGCTGAATGGAGATGCCACCAAGCTCCAAACTTGGCCCATTGGCGCACTCATTCTGACGGTTTAGGTAGAAGAGCTCTCTGAAGAGCAGCAGGCTGGGCTCCTCTCCAAGGTAGACCTCGCAGAACACTTGGAAGTTGCAGATGTTGGACACCAAGTTGGGTCCTATATCATGTGGCCGCAGGTCAAAGAAGTTTAGCACGTCTCTAAAAAACTTTGAGCCGGGCGGTGCGAAGCCCCGGCTCATGTGATCCGCAAAAATGACCACCTCCCCGTCCTTTGGCTGTGGTCTCTCCTCTGACGGGTCAGGGGCACGGTAGGACATGACATCCTTCTTGGGCAGGTAGCCTGACTTGA
>NW_025270612.1:0-1404 GCF_018294505.1 Triticum aestivum | reverse complement strand
TGGTGATGGTTGTGTATCGGTGTCCTTTGCGACAGGTTCTGCCTCCGAGGAGTACCGTGATTACCCTAACGAAGAACCGTATCAGTGCATCGAACCATCAGGCAAGCAACCAACCATTTGATCATATCGATACAATCCCATGTTCTCGCTCCTGCTCTCTTTTACTGCATTAAGACAACGCGTTTCAAACTGCTGTGTGCTACGGTAGTTGAACCCATTTCCTCTGCATGACCTGTCATTGCCACAGTAACTAGATGAAACCCACTAGCATGTGTAGGAGTTGAGTGAGCCATATGTATGTGTTGTTCCTACCTTGCTATGCCTGCTATGCTTAGAGTCGTGTCAGGTCTGGTTCATCTGGGTGATGGGCTAGAGTGAAATGATTATGTCGGTAATGAGAGTGGTGTGGTGAACATGATTTGGTAAAGGTATCGATGAGAGGCCATGTAGGAGTACATGGTGGGTTGTTTCATTGAAGCCGACCTTAAGCACTGAGATCTGTATGTGTGATTTAAGATACAGCTACTACCATGCATTGGGCCCTGAAATATGACCCCACTCGACTTCTTATTCACCCTAGCTCTCTGTCCAGGAGTTGCAAGTAGTTTCTGGTGTTGTAGCATACTGGAGGCCGTGGACAGCGCTGACCGTAGGGGTGGGCTGTGATGCGGTAGGTACGTGGCCGGGTGTACCGAATACCCGTTAGGTATCTCGGGAACCCTGTTCACATCGTTCGGGGCCGTATGGGAAACCTCGCCCGGACTCCCTGCGGATGGAACCTGGATAGGCGATAAACCTGGACTAGAGACTTAAGTGTTTAGGTAGGTCGTGGTCTACACCCACGTCGGCTTTCGCTTGAAGTCTGCCGAGCACATGTCGTGTGCAGACGCTAAGTGGTGGAAACATGTATGAAGAAGTACACCCCTGCAGGGTTAACATGATCTATTCGAATAGCCGCGTCCGCGGTAAAGGACTACTTGGTTGCCTATACAGTTCATAGACAAGTAAATGGAAACTACTAAAAGCCTCAAGATAAGTGTGAGTGCCGAGGATGGCCCTTCCGTAGGAAGACGGAGGTGGATCCTCGGTAGTGTATTGAATTGGTGAGTAGTGGACTCGTGTGCGCAAAAACCATTTCAAGTTGGAGTATCGTAGGATAGTCTAGCCAAGAGTCAAAGCTGGCTTGCTGCAATAACTCCACCAACCCTTCTTGATAATATGCATGTATGTAGGATCTGATGTAAGTCTTGCTGAGTACCTTTGTACTCATGTTGCTATAATTTACAATTTTACAGAAGACGCTGCAACCCCTTCTGATGGGTTCTATGTAGACGTTGACATCAACGAGTAGGCTAAAGACCCAGGTGGTGACCCTGAGCTTGTGAAGGACCACGTAGTATAGCT
>NW_025270611.1:0-1404 GCF_018294505.1 Triticum aestivum | reverse complement strand
ATGTGATGCTAGTGGAATTGGATTAGGAGGTGTGTTATTACAAGATGGCAAACCTGTTGCATACTTTTCTGAAAAATTGAGTGGGCCTAGTCTGAATTATTCTACTTATGATAAAGAATTATATGCTCTTGTTCGGACTTTAGAAACATGGCAACATTATTTATGGCCCAAAGAATTTGTTATACATTCTGATCATGAATCTTTGAAACATATTAAAAGTCAAGCTAAACTGAATCGTAGACATGCTAAATGGGTTGAATTCATTGAGACTTTCCCTTATGTCATTAAACACAAGAAGGGTAAAGAAAATGTTATTGCTGATGCATTGTCTCGTCGCTATACTATGCTTTCACAACTTGACTTCAAAATATTTGGTTTGGAGACCATCAAAGATCAATATGTGCATGATGCTGATTTTAAAGATGTAATGCAGAATTGTAAAGAAGGAAGAATGTGGAACAAGTTTGTTGTTAACGATGGATTTGTGTTTCGTGCTAACAAGCTATGCATTCCAGCTAGCTCCGTTCGTCTTTTGTTGTTGCAGGAGGCGGATGGAGGAGGATTAATGGGACACTTTGGCGTGAAGAAGACGGAGGACGTACTTGCTACACATTTCTTTTGGCCAAAGATGAGACGGGATGTTGAGCGTTTTATTGCTCGCTGCACTACATGTCAAAAAGCTAAGTCACGACTCAATCCTCATGGTTTATATATGCCTTTGCCTGTACCTAGTGTTCCTTGGGAGGATATATCTATGGACTTTGTTTTAGGTTTACCTCGAACAAAGAAGGGGAGGATAGCATATTTGTTGTCGTGGATAGATTCTCGAAAATGGCACACTTTATACCATGTCATAAAAGTGATGATGCTGTTAATGTTGCTGATTTGTTCTTTCGTGAAATTATTCGCTTGCATGGTGTGCCAAATACTATTGTTTCAGATCGTGATACTAAATTTCTTAGCCACTTTTGGAGATGTTTATGGGCTAAGTTGGGGACTAAACTGCTTTTTAGTACTACTTGTCACCCCCAAACTGATGGACAAACTGAAGTAGTCAATAGAACGTTGTCTACAATGCTTAGGGCTGTTTTGAAGAATAATAAGAAAATGTGGGAGGAATGCTTGCCTCATATTGAATTTGCTTATAATCGTTCATTGCATTCTACTACTAAGATGTGCCCTTTTGAAGTTGTGTATGGTTTCCTACCTCGTGCACCTATTGATTTGTTGCCTCTTCCATCTTCGGAGAAGGTTAATTTTGATGCTAAACAACGTGCTGAATTGATTTTAAAAATGCATGAGTTAACTAAGGAAAACATTGAGCGCATGAATGCTAAATATAAACTTGCTGGAGATAAGGGTAGAAAACATGTTGTGTTTGCACCTGGAGATCTTGTTTGGTTA
>NW_025270610.1:0-1404 GCF_018294505.1 Triticum aestivum | reverse complement strand
GACGGCGGCACTGTTGCCACGGCCCCGTGACCGACCCCACGACGTCAGGGGCGTGGCTACAGCGACCGGACTTGACGACGGGGCCCGCCAGAGGTGGGCCCCAGGAGTTGGCAGAGGAGACGGCCGCCACAGAGACAGACAACAGGGACCCACGCTGGGGTAGTTTACCATTGTACCCCCGGGGGGTAGGCCTATATAAACCCCCCGGGGCACCCATGCAAAGGGTTCAGACTTTTAGCTTTTAGACCAAAGACACAGAGGGGGGAGAGCTAGCCTTGCTCCTTTCTTCCTCCAAGAACACAGCTCGAGGAGCAGCCTTGTACACCTATCACCATAGTGATCATGCGGAGACCCCGCAGAGCAGCAGTAGGGTGTTATCTCCCCGGAGAGCCCTGAAGCTGGGTAAGATTCGCCGGCGTGCATGTCTACGCCTCATCCCGTTTCCAGGCACCGGCGACATTCTACACGCCCCCACCATGATAAGCCATCTTTTGGCATATTTCGTATCCAACCCCCGACACATTCCTTCCCCCTGTACTACCACATGTGTCTCGCAAGGGATATGGTATAGTAAGTTGCAAACCGCTTCCTGGTACACACCAAAAAGGAGGGGCCGGGATGATGGTTCCATGGCCCTGGATTAAAGCCAGTCATCCGGTCAGGGGGCATGGGTGTTTCCGGTTGGGACCGAGAGGGGGGCACCCCTTAGAGCGCGCGTATATAAATTTGATCCCATGCTATTCGAGATTGTGATCTCCCCGTCTCAAAAGTTTTTCTTGGACGATGACTAGGGTGATTCCTAGCATCGAGAGGTTGGATGGGTGTGTACCGGTCGGCTGTGTTTTCTTCCGAAATATCGTAAACGGAACTAGTCCTTGTGACTACGAAAATCCGTTAACTGTGGAAATTTTTGTACAAACTCTGCAGAGCTCTATATCTCCAAAATCATCTTATCTATATCCAAGATTTGTACTAACTGACAAGTGCCAGTTTTGGTGACAGATTACCCGGTGGATCACTTGAGCATTAAGATCGGTTAACTGTATATTCTTGTGGAAGGACTAACCCGTTTAATTTTCATGAGCTGAATATGCTTATTGTGAATACTATTTCTGTTGTAAGCCCTCTATGTGGTGTCGCCTCGACGCCCGACTGTGGCATTATTATTCCGCATTTTCCGCTCGAGGAGTCTTTCAGACACTCGTTTGGCACCATCATTACTATTCTGCATTTTCCGCTCGAGGAGTCTTTCAGACACTCGTTTGGTACCAGTATTATTATTCTACATTTTTCCGCTCGAGGAGTCTTTCAGACACTCGTTTGGCACCAGCATTACTATTCCGCATTTTCAGCTCGAGGAGTCTTTCAGACACTCGTTTGGTACCAGTATTATTATTCTGCATT
>NW_025270609.1:0-1404 GCF_018294505.1 Triticum aestivum | reverse complement strand
CAGCGGCGGCTAAGGCGCCCAGCAACGAGATGACGAACGGCGAAGACAACCGACGAGCGAGGCGCGCAGCGAGATCTTCGATTGATTTGTTTCGCAATCGAAACAAGCGGCCGTGCCTTGCGTCTGGCGTGCGTGACCACTTCATAAGTTGCTATTCCCTCTGTCCAAAAAATACTTTTCGTGAAAATGATACAAATGGATGCATCTAAAACTAAAATTCATTTAGGTACATCCATTTCATGGACAGATATTTCCGGACGGAGGGAGTACCTAGCTATCTGATGGGTCTGTTAGATATTGTTTATACTTAGCTACTATCTATACCCTATATATCGTATTTGTACATTTCGTGTACCCTTATATATATATATGAGATAAACACACCCATATTGGCTGTCGGGCAGTTTCCCAAAATACTACGTCTTACATGGTACTTCCTCTTCTTTTTAGTCAGCACATAAGATTTGGTCAAAGTCAAACTTTGTTAACTTTGACTAAGTTTATATAAAAAAATATGAAGATTCACATTATGAAATCAATATTGTTAGATGCATCGTAAAATTAGTTTTCATACCATGTATAGCTTTAGTATTGTAGATGTTGATAGTTTTTCTAAAAAGTTGGTCAAACTTTACCGAGTTTGACTTTAACCAAATCGTATATGCGGATTAAAAAGAAATGGAGAGAGTGTCCGATTAGGGTTACGTTTGTTCGCTTCTGCCCTCTGTCTCGATCGCATCATGGCCTCTGGGCCTCTATTCCATCTGGCCGCCGCCCAGGACGCTGCGATCCCGCCGCTGCAACAACCACCGGAGGACCTCCACATGACGTACGGCGCTGCTCCATCTTCGGGGCTCCACGCGGCACCTGGTGTATCGCTCCTGGGTGCGCACTGGTGGGGCACAGGTGGGGCCAGGGTCTCCACATTTTTATTTTTTGGAGAGGTCCGAGCTTAAAGCTGAAGTGACGCAAGAAGAATTGACGGCAATCAAGATGAAGGCGGAAGAATCTGAAGCTGCACACGACAAGGAACTTGAGCTGCTGCGTAAGAAGTCTCAAGAGCAGGAAGAGAAGTTAGCCCACTTGATGGCTCTCTTTGTAGCTAAGGTAGTTTGATGGATATGCAGTTTGTCTTTGAACCTCTTATGCAGTTTGTCTTAGTTTAGATCTCTTTGATGGTTGTGAACCTGTGAACCTGGGAGCATTTTGTTGCATTTTGCTGTTTGAACATGGGAGCTGTGAAGTTATGTGATCCTGGGAGCTGTGAAGTTATGTGAACCTGTGAAGTTATGTGATCTTGTGAACCTGTGTTTATTTTTTGTGAAGTTATGTCGATCACTTGTGCACCTGGGCCAAGCTGTTTGAACCTGGGCTTGTGGATCACTTGTGCACCTGAGCCTTCCT
>NW_025270608.1:0-1404 GCF_018294505.1 Triticum aestivum | reverse complement strand
CGCCGTCCTTCGTCTTAGAGCATCTCCAGCCGCGCCCTCAACAAGCCCCCCAAGCCTTTTTTTGTCGCCGACGTAAAAAATTCGGCCCAGACGATCCCCCGGAAGTCCAATTTTCACCGGCTCGGGCCGATTTTGGCGCCGGCGGACCCAGACCGAACCCGCCGCGCTGGGGCACCGGGAAAACAGATTTTGGCGCGAACGGGAATGGGCCCGCCGAGTCAGCGACTCGTCGCCTTTGTCGTCCTCATCGCCTCGGTTCCCGCAGGAATCAATGCCAAGGCTGCCGCGCCAGTCAGCCTTCCATTGATGTCTCACGGGCGGTGCAGTGAAGGCGCCGCGACGCGCGTCCC
This sequence comes from Triticum aestivum, assembly GCF_018294505.1. Taxonomy (NCBI): domain Eukaryota; kingdom Viridiplantae; phylum Streptophyta; class Magnoliopsida; order Poales; family Poaceae; genus Triticum; species Triticum aestivum. Next base: position 1,054 of record NW_025270608.1, on the reverse strand, counting down.
ACCCGCTCCCGCCACGCGGCACCCGGCGGGCAGCTTCTCACCGCCCAACCTCGGCTATAAAAGCCGACCTCCCCACCGGTGAACGCCACAACTCGCCACCGACGCCCCCTCTCGCCACAACTCACCCCCTCTCGCCACCGAAGCCCCTCTCCCCCGCTCTTCCCCGCCGACGAGCAATGGCCGAGTGTTACCTAGGCGACGCCGCGGCGGCGAATGGCTTCGGCCAACGCCATCTACGGAGGACGAGGCGCGCCTCCTCTACGAGGCCGACTACCCGGCGCCCTCGGACATGCGGGTGCCGGGCACCTGGAAGCTCAGCGCCGGCGGGGTCCCGGTGCCACCCGCGCCCCCCCCGGAGCGGCCCGGCGCGCCGAAATCGCCCGCATCCGGGCTTCGTTGCCGAATCCGCAGAAGAACCAGTCGAGGTTCGCCCCCGACAACAACCCGCTGTGGATGTCGTACTTCGAGTGGCGGCACGCGGAGCAGGTCGCCGCCACCAACGGCAGCGAGCCCCGCGGCCGGCTCAACGCCAACGGACGGCGCCTACGGTGGGGCGTCCCAGGCCGCACTCTTGAAGCTGTCCTCGAGCACATCGAGGTCGGCAACACGCCGCTCCTGGAGTACCCTAGGCCCCCCTCCGTCTCTCGCCACCGCGGCAGCTCCTGGACGCCGCGACGAATGGAGACGGTGACATCATCATCGTCGGGCTCCGGTTCTCTGTCCTCCGGTTCGTCGGCGCTTCGCCCCGTCAAGCCGGAGCCGTAGGAGACGCCACTTGGGCGCCGTACCCGCGGCGATGCCCTCGTCATCAACGAGGGCGGCCGCCCCTCCCCTTGTTCCTACCGCTTCGTCCGGCCGAAGACCGAGCCGGGTTTGCTCCTCGTGAAGAAGGAGCACCAGGACGTGGCCGCTGCCGACGAGACCGCCCTCAAGTGGGCGAAGGAGGACTACGTCCGCGAGTAGATAGAGCGCCAGCACCAAGCCTTTGAGGAAATTGCCGCTCGGCACTGCGAACGTGAGGAGGGCGGCGTGACCGGGCCGTCCAACCCCCCGC
>NW_025270607.1:0-1404 GCF_018294505.1 Triticum aestivum | reverse complement strand
CAAGTCACTTTACTCGTACCGTAATGCATGATCCCGTGACCAGACACTTGGTCACTCTGAGCTCATTATGATGATGCATTACCGAGTGGGCCCAGTGATACCTCTCCGTCATACGGAGTGACAAATCCCAGTCTTGATCCATGTCACCCAACAGACACTTTCGGAGATACCCGTAGTCTACCTTTATAGTCACCCAGTTACATTGTGACGTTTGGCATACCCAAAGCACTCCTACGGTATCCGGGAGTTACACGATCTCATGGTCTAAGGAAAAGATACTTTGACATTGCAAAACTCTAGCAAACGAACTATACGATCTTGTGCTATGTTTAGGATTGGGTCTCGTCCATCACATCATTCTCCCAATGATGTGATCTCGTTATCAATGACATCCAGTGTCCATAGTCAGGAAACCATGACTATCTGTTGATCAACGAGCTAGTCAACTAGAGGCTCACTAGGGACATGTTGGTGTCTGTTATTCACACATGCATTAAGATTTCCGGATAACACAATTATAGCATGAATAAAGACAATTATCATGAACAAGGAAATATAATAATAATGCTTTTATTATTGCCTCTAGGGCATATTTCCAACAGTCTCCCACTTGCACTAGAGTCAATAATCTAGTTACATTGTGATGAATCGAACACCCATGGAATTCTGGTGTTGATCATGTTTTGCTCTAGGGAGAGGTTTAGTCAACGGATCTGCTACATTCAGGTCCGTATGTACTTTACAAATCTCTATGTCTCCATCTTGAACATTTTCACGAATGGAGTTGAAGCGACGCTTGATGTGCCTTGTCTTCTTGTGAAACCTAGGCTCCTTGGCAAGTGCAATAGCTCCAGAGTTGTCACAGAAGAGCTTGATCGGCCCCGACGCATTGGGTATGACTCCTTGGTCGGTGATGAACTCCTTCACCCATATTGCTTCATGTGCTGCCTCCGAGGCTGCCATGTACTCCGCTTCACATGTAGATCCCGCCACGACGCTTTGCTTGCAACTGCACCAGCTCACTGCCCCACCATTCAAAATATACACGTATCCGGTTTGTGACTTAGAGTCATCCAGATCTGTGTCGAAGCTAGCGTCGACGTAACCCTTTACGACGAGCTCTTCGTCACCTCCATAAACGAGAAACATTTCCTTAGTCCTTTTCAGGTACTTCAGGATATTCTTGACCGCTGTCCAGTGTTCCTTGCCGGGATTACTTTGGTACCTTCCTACCAAACTTACGGCAAGGTTTACATCAGGTCTGGTACATAGCATGGCATACATAATAGAACCTATGGCTGAGGCATAGGGGATGACGCTCATCTCTTCTATATCTTCTGCCGTGGTCGGACATTGAGCTGAGCTCAATTTCATACCTTGCAACACAGGCAAGAACCCCTTCTT
>NW_025270606.1:0-1404 GCF_018294505.1 Triticum aestivum | reverse complement strand
GCGATCTACAAGTGGTATGTAGATGCAAACTCACTCCCTTGACTCGTTGCTTAGATGAACTCATAGATGGATCTTGGTGAAACCGTAGGAAAAATTTTAATTTTCTGCAACATTACCCAACACTTTCCTCCATTTTGCGGTACGCCAGACCCTTCCCGATGAATAGGACCCCGTATCGACCGTACACGGTCGAACAGAAGGACCATTTCCTCCATTCTGCGGTACGCCAGACCTTGTTTCGGCTGTTCCATCCAAGCCGGTTGGCTCTCGATGAACATGACGTATTCTGACTCACTCGGCTGCCTCCCGATGAACATGACGCTGTTTCCTCCGTCCCGACCCAGCCAATTGGCTACCGATGAACAAGACGACGTTGTTGTACGCCTTCGAGACCATGTCCGTATGTACGTACGTAGCCGTATTTACTTTCTTGCAGCGTGGTTGTACGTATGTGTACACGTTATAGACAGGACTACGTGACATGACTACGTCCACGGCTCTTCTATGACACATGCTGCTCCTTACTCGGCCACAGTTCATCCCTGCAGAGAGACCAATCGACCAGTATGTACATACACATTCGCAACCAGACAGACAACACTATGTACGCTTCGACCAGGTGGGTCCCAGCTGTTCCTTGCGTGCGAAGATATAGCTGGTGGGTCCCAACTATCAGGGGGGTCTTTTTTTCATAGTATGGATGCAGTTCCTTGCGTGCGAAGACATAGCTGGTGGGTCCCAGCTGTCAAGGGGGAAATGTTTTTTTTTCACAAAATACGGTGGCCTGTCCGGTGGGTCCCTACTATCAGGTGGAGGAATCATTATTTTTGCACGTAATAAGGAGGCACCTCCTTGCTACGGCCATGGACCCAGCTGTCAGCCTCTGCACGTACAGTACTCTTTCAATGGAAGTCGTTCCTTGACCACATTGACCACGCCGCTCCGAGAGCACCAAGGCGGTGGATGACGGCGAGGCCTAGGAAGGGGACGACGCGGAGCCGGGGAAGACGCAGCAGTGGATGCCCGCGCAGAGAGGAGTACGAGGGTTGACTGGTTCAGCTGCTATGTGAGGCCGCCGTCGCCGCCGAATAACAAGGGTTGTTGGTGACTAGACGGATGGCCTGGCTAGCGGTTGGAGTAGGAGGGGGTGGTGAGGCCTGCGCGGCAACACAGCCGGCCACGGGAGGCAGGAGCAGGCGGCACAACCCGTGATGGTTTGGGCAGCTGGAGCAAGAAGACCAAAGGTTGAAGAAGCATGACAGCCGTTGGATCACCATCATACGGTCACTAAAGCTAGAATCGTTTATATTGACTAAGTTGACAAAGCACTGCATCCGTGCCAACTCAGTAGGTCCACAAGCCAGCCTCCAAATATGGTGGGTCCCACCTAGCAGCGGGGGTCTT
>NW_025270605.1:0-1404 GCF_018294505.1 Triticum aestivum | reverse complement strand
ACTCAGGTATATCGAACCCCAATTCAGAATTTAGCAGCTGCGACCCGTATAGCAGAGTCCATTCAGCCTTCGCAGTCAGAGGCTGGCAGAGGTTTGCTGCAGATCAGGGATCTGCTCCGGGCAGCAGGAGATCAGAATTCGGCCGTATCTCAGTCGCGCAACAGAATTCACAGTCGATCTGTCACTGTGAATACGGTTCAGTCGGCTCACAGCCCCAGATCGCCTCCGCGGCGCGAAGGGCGTGAGAATCGGCGAGATCAATATGGCGACGGACTCGACCGAGATGATAGGCGTCGAGTGCCCTATTCCCCTCCGAGGGGTGGGTCTTACGCTCCTCGGCGGCCAGATGATAGGCGTCAGTACAGTACAGGGCGTAGGGTTCCAGTTGACCATAGAGAGCCAGGCTTCGACGCGCGATCCATTATCGTGCAAGGGTTGGTCGACCGGAACAGAGCCCATCGAGGCGCACTCGACAGAGATGCGCCCACGAGCAGTCGAGTACATGTTTCTGGTCCTGAATGTTTCAGCAGAGCTATCAGAGCCGCAGTTATCCCCCCAATTTCAGGCTGGCAACAGGAGTCAGCAAGTTCACTGGTGAGTCCAAGCCTGAAACTTGGCTTGAAGACTACCGAGTGGCAGTTCAGATCGGTGGTGGGAACGACGAGGTGGCCATGAAGCATTTGCCCCTCATGTTGGAAGGTTCTGCCAGGGCATGGTTGACTCAATTACCTCCTAGCAGCATTTACACTTGGGAAGATCTGTCCCGAGTGTTTGTCAGAACGTTTGAAGGGACTTGCAAGCGACCAGCGGGATTGACAGAGTTGCAAGTCTGCGTGCAGAAAACCAATGAGACTCTCAGAGAGTATATTCAGAGGTGGATCACTTTGCACCACACTGTGTAAAATGTCTCTGACCATCAGGCAGTATGCGCCTTTAAAGATGGTGTCAAGAACAGAGAACTGAGTTTGAAATTTGGTCGAACCGGTGACATGACCTTGAGTCGGATGATGGAGATTGCTACCAAGTACGCCAACGGTGAAGAAGAAGACCGACTCCGAAGCGGCAAGCACAAGCCGAGTCAGTCGGAAAAAGGAAACACCAGTCGGAAACAGAAGCGGAAGGCCGAACCGGCAGCTCCTGGAGAGGCTCTGGCCGTGACTCAAGGAAAGTCTAAGGGGAAACCAAAAGGATCCTGGAACCCCAAGAAGGTGAAGGATAAAGAAGGGAACGACGTGATGGATATGCCGTGCCACATCCACACGAAGAAAGATGAAGAGGGGAATATCATTTACCCAAAGCACACCACTCGCCAATGTCGACTCCTGATCCAGCAGTTTCAGGGAAAACAGTCTAAGGACAAGGAGAAGGAGCCAGACAAAGCCGAAGACAAAGAGGACAGTGAGG
>NW_025270604.1:0-1404 GCF_018294505.1 Triticum aestivum | reverse complement strand
TAATAAAAGCTATTGGGTTTTAATGAGTACTTTTAAATTGGGATTGAGGATGCTGTCAACCATTCTCAATGTTTAACAACCACCATGATAGTTAAACAAAATTATTCCTTTGATGTAGGGAAAAATTGGCTTTTCGCAAAACTGTAACCATAGAGCCTTACCACCAGCCATAATGCATGTAGTATAGGCTTATTGTTTCATTACTCTCTATGTGTTACATTGCCAGCATATTCCATGTGCTGACCCGTTTTCGGGCTGCAACGTTAATGTTGCAGACTTTTCAGACGACGATTGAGGTGCGTTTAGGTCGTGGTTCTATACTCAGTGATGCCGATGGAGTTGATGGACCCATTTATCTTCCGAGTCTTCCGCTGTTATCGATATTAGATGGCCTTCAGCCATATTTATTGTAATAAGTTCTTTTTCAGCCATCGATGTAATAAGTGTGTGATTGCAACTCTGCTATAAAACCTCGATGTACTGTGTGGTGTCAGCATTACTGATCCAGGGATGACACCGTAGCACAGTAGACGTGATCCATTCGGGTCAGGTCGCTACAAAGATGGTATCAGAGCACACGCTGACTGTAGGACAGGACCACTAAGTTAAGGCCATAGATCACTACTCTCCTCTCATTTTCTAACTCCTCATCTATTCTACTCTTTAGGATGAAGGACGCGAAGATCAAGTACACCCAACCGGATGAAGGCACACCATTTGGATTTCACTTGAAGGAAGTTACCAAGTACCTGAACATTGGACTACCAAGTTTCACCGGGACTTTCAACGCCACTCTGCCTGAAGAGGAGCGCTGGAAGATTCACGCTCACGTTCCGGGAAGAACATTCGCGCCAATCACGAAGCCCATAGATAGTATTTTCAGTGCACCAACTTGGAGTCTGGGAAAGAGCATGGCAGCTCACATCACCATGGGACGCATTGGAGAAGTTTATCAAGAAGACCTCAAGGACACCATCTACCAGATTTGCGGATGCCGAGACGACAAATGGGACATAGTCAGCCCCAAGAAGGATAGATCCATTGCAGCTTTTATCCAGGAGTTAAACCAGCACATTCGACGCCATGAGAACCAGATGTGCAATGATATGGTAGAGTTGAAGAATGCGAAGGCAAGGATCATCGAGCTAGAAGGAGAGATGAAGAATCTACGCAAGGACTACATGGACGAGATCGTAGCTGTCGTAAGGCACAATAACGATCTTAAGTATGAGATTGAAGAACTCAAGAAGAAATTGGAGCTCAAGAATGAAGACAAGTACGTCGCATGTCCAGACGACTACATCATCCTCGACGACACCGATTCGGATCCAAGTGAACCCGATTTTGAAGACGAAGCTGGAGCAGACATCATGGAATCTTCCACCGGTTCAAATTTCTAGAAGT
>NW_025270603.1:0-1404 GCF_018294505.1 Triticum aestivum | reverse complement strand
GGTTAATTAATTATACCTCCAGCGCACCCCTTTTTAGTTGAAGAATGTATGAAATGTAATTAAATCCGCATGTTTATATGAAATCCGACCGTGTTTGAATGAATTTATTTCGATTAGTTCGAATTCATGTATCACTGGCATTGGATGTACTAACATGTACTCCCTCCGGTCCTTTCTATACAAGTTTTGTCTGCAGTTTCACATGTACTCCCTCCGGTACTTTGACCAATCTTATGCAAAAAAGTATGCACTTTCACAATGTGCGAAGTAAAAAGGAACAGAAGGAGTACAAAGAGTTTGAGTAGCTTTTTAGCGTTTCTGTACATTGCAATCAAACACACAGGGCTGGCAATTCATAGAGATCATTCAAAACAATCGATGATTATGCATCTCAGCGACTCACATGTCACAAGCAATATTTACTTTAGACCTAAAGAATAAAGAAAAAATTGGTCGACGCTGCTGACAGCAAGGGCGTCCCATTCGAAAATATCAAACGCATGTCTTAAAATCAATGAGCAAAATATGACAAGGTTGTACCATTCCAGAATATCAAATGCCTACGATTGTGGAATGGGCAGGGTTTGCCATCAGTTCGGACATTGACATGGCACCTCGTGCTAAATAAACCAGCTGTTCTTTTTGTGCAGTTCCACCAAAATCAACCAAATTCGCGCGTAGCTTGTATGATCTCGCCCTTATATGTTGCAACGCCTTCTAAGCTAAAGTTAGTTTGGTCTTGTGGGGAGTAATGTAACCATCCTTCAACTGCTCCTTTTCATGAGAATCCTCGAACAACATTGTACTCGCGCATCACAGCAAAAAAATGGAGATTTGTCAGTCCTTCTGAGATGAAGTTAGTTTGGTCTTGTGGGGAGTAATGTAACCGTCCTTCAACTGCTCCTTCTGATGAGAAGATAGACAGGGCTTCTTCATCCTGGCATAATCGGAACTAGTCACTTCACGTACTCCATATTATTCTTCAGAGGAAGATGATCCTGTTGTGCAAAGACAAGAGGACAACTAAATGCTAGCATCCCTATTTTCTCGAAAAAAAGGAAAGGAAATATTTAAAACAGCACAGATGAAGCACTTGTCAAGGACAATACCACTTTTTCATGACAGTATCTAAACACTAGCACAACACCAATAGAGATGACAAAGCTCAATCATATGGATGAATTAGTGGGCGAGTACCAACCTTTGTCAGGAGGCTTATTGTGTAGAGCATACAAATCAAGCACTTCTCCGGAACCATCTGTTGCTATCTACTGTGGTGGCCATGCTTACTATATACTCCTCCATTAGTTTAATGTTTCCAACATCTTTTTGTGCAGTTCCACTAAAATATATGGTATCTTCAAAGTAGATCCCTGTTTGCACAAGTAGAGATAATTACGTATT
>NW_025270602.1:0-1404 GCF_018294505.1 Triticum aestivum | reverse complement strand
GTGCGAGGACGTCGCGCCTTAGCAATCGCTAAACCAACTCCGAGAGGTTATCGACCACGCCGGAGCACGATCAACCTGACCACGAGGGTCTGTTTCCTGCGAGCAAACGAAGAACAAGCAAGAAACTGAGATTGCAATCTGGATATTGCGAATATAAGATGAATGCTTTATTGATCAAGGTGGAGTTCTGTGACGCCTTTGTCTGGTCGCTGAACACAAACGAAGTACGCGAAGTTGCAGCTATGGCGAACTTTTAATCTAAACAAAACCCAAGGAAAAAGCTACTAGATGGATCTACTTATATAGGAGCAAGGGGTGGCGGCCAAGGAGGTGGGAGGACGTCCCAAGGCAGCCTAAAACCAACCCTAGGTCGTACAAGGCTCATGGGCCCAAGTGGAGGTGATGCAACACCTTTGGACTTGTAGTTTGACTCGGATTCTGGTGCAACGTCAGATTTTTTCGACCATAACTCAATGCTCCGGACGAATTTAAAGGTGAATCCAATTGGGTTGGAAAGAGCACGAAATCTAGTTTCCAACAAAAAAAGAATCACCCAATTCGGAGTCCGTATGAAAAAGTCGTTGGCGTTTTGAGTCAGGTATGTCTGTGCAGTCCGAATCTGAATCCAGAACGTGAGAGACTTGGACTCTATCTTCTCTTGGCCCAAAAGTGACGTGAGAGGACTTTTTGAACAGAACCTAAACTTCTCCTTTTGCCTTATCTTCATATGTGGATTGTACAAATGTCCCATACACATGCAATTAGACAAAACACAAAAGTGTGTGAAGTATTTTTGTTCTGGATAACATAAATAGATTATTGAATAGTTTGCACTAGAAATCACCTGACAAATATGCATGTATGCAATATTTTTGGTCGTATCCAAGGTAGTCATGTCCTCATCATCCTTCCCTTCTTGAAAACAAAGCCGTCCTCGGCGTTGCTTAATCTGAAATGTGGCTAACAAAAGAGACAAGGTGTACATGTTGTATATGTATATGTCATCCATTTTTACTTCCCGTGGATTTTGCACATATGACACATGTATACATGAGTAACTTTCATAGTTAATAAAATATAAAGCCAAAATATTATCACAAGAAGTAGAAGGCATGAAAGTATTGCAACTCAGTTTGCACATATAAGTGAAGCTCTTATTCATATGAAAAGATTGACAATATTCATCATTAAACCATCCCAACATTGATGAACCATCACCAAGATTAGAGGTCATATCAAAATGATTAAACATTGGCACAATTATTTTCAAACATATTTGATCCAAATCTGATTTATTCTCTGATTCACTTGATTCTTTTGCATCGATAGTTAATTCAATGGGCTCACTCAAAATTGTTTGATCACATGGCAAAGTCAAATCATCAACATAGTCCTCTAAGGTAG
>NW_025270601.1:0-1404 GCF_018294505.1 Triticum aestivum | reverse complement strand
TTCCAAACCATCATATCTGCCTGAGATTCAGATCTGGTTGGTGTCAGGATATTCCAGACTCATCGAGTCTAGGAAGAAAAATGAAAGTTTGCAACACAATTCGACGAGATGACGTTGCGAGATTCTCGGGAAATGAACTACGATAGCAAGCTCCAAAACATGAGCTGGTTCTGCTACAAACATGTGAACACGTTGTCCAAGACAAGCATGACCACAAAGTAGTCTTATAATAAAACACTACCGAGTTCAGGAGGGGGAACCATCAGCGAGGATATCGAAGTTTTGTACAAATCCGTCTGGTACCTTCGGGACTAGCACTTAAAACTTATTAATCTTGAACAAATCAATCAGTGGCTTGGTGTGCTAGGGACCCATATAGAATGGAGGTTGCAAGTCTCCGAACCACAGAATACTTCGCACGTATGCATGACTGATTTGGGATGATTCCAAAGGAAACAACATTGACTTTCTCGAATCCATGGCGGCAACTTGCATCAAATGCACATGGACTGGAGGAAGTCACTTCTTACATCCGAACATTTGCTCCATGAACTAGCATGAAGAAATGCTTTCAAAAGTTTCCAACACTAGCTTAATGTTCAACAACACCATGGAGGAGAGAAGGATGTTGCCAATGGGCTCAACAACAACTCATCCGGGTTTCCTTTTAAAAGGAATTCCATAGTTAAGTGAACAAGTGATAGCATTGGTCAGACCAAAGATGTAAGGGTGTATGCTCGAGGGATCAACCACGAGTAAGGCAACATTACGAGCATCGTTGGTACTGATTTGATTTGACGATAGCCCACACTCAAATCAAAAAAATTGATAAGACAATAGGTCCAGCAACTGATCACAGGGACCAATCGATGAAGATATCATCTTTCTTCAACACACACTACACAAGAATATCCCTTTGGAACGAACTAAGTCAGACAAGCTTTTATCTTCCAACTCTCCAAGTTGTTGTCTAGCTTAACCAACTAGCTCAGGGATATCTAACACCGATTCTTGGAGAGAAGGTGGTTCACAAGAAACCAACTTGATCACGGGCTCAACATAACGGTCAGGTGACGACCTGGTGATACTTCCGAGAAGATATTCAGAAAATCATGAACCACCGGTATGTTACTAAGCTCGAGAACAATCTCGCTTTTGAGGGCAAGACGATATGATCAAATGAGTGAGGACTTGACAAGATCCTAACTCATCAATCGAAGGGTGCACCGAAATAAGGACTAGGTAGCACGATCAATCTTAGAATGATGATTTAATAACCAACACACTAAGAAAGAAATTATTGTCCTTTAACTACCAAGCAACAAGGTTGCTAGGAGTATTGGTTTCACACATCATGATTCACTTGTCGGCACTCCGGCTGCAACAACACGGAACCGAGGAATG
>NW_025270600.1:0-1404 GCF_018294505.1 Triticum aestivum | reverse complement strand
GGTGGCTATCGTTATGTTCTCACCCTCACTGATGATTTAAGTAGGTATGGGTATATCTACTTAATGAAACACAAGTCTGAAACCTTTGAAAAGTTCAAGGAATTTCAGAGTGAGGTTGAAAATCAACGTGACAGGAAAATCAAGTTTCTACAATCAGATCGTGGAGGAGAATACTTGAGTCACGAGTTTGGGGCACACTTAAGAAAATGTGGAATAGTTTCACAACTCACGCCGCCTGGAACACCTCAGCGTAATGGTGTGTCCGAACGTCGTAATCGCACTCTGTTAGATATGGTGCGATCTATGATGTCTCTTACCGATTTACCGCTTTCTTTTTGGGGCTATGCTTTAGAGACTGCCGCATTCACTTTAAATAGGGCTCCATCGAAATCCGTTGAGACGACACCGTATGAATTGTGGTTTGGGAAGAAACCTAAGCTGTCGTTTCTAAAAGTTTGGGGATGCGATGCTTATGTCAAGAAACTTCAACCTGAAAAGCTCGAACCCAAATCGGAAAAATGCGTCTTCATAGGATACCCAAAAGAAACTATTGGGTACACCTTCTACCTCAGATCCGAAGGCAAGATCTTTGTTGCCAAGAATGGGTCCTTTCTAGAGAAAGAGTTTCTCTCGAAAGAAGTAAGTGGGAGGAAAGTAGAGCTTGATGAAGTATTACCTCTTGAACCGGAAAAAGGCGCAACTCAAGAAAATGTTCCTGAGGTGCCTGCACCGACTAGAGAGGAAGTTAATGACAATGATCAAGATACTTCTGATCAAGCCCCTACTGAAATTCGAAGGTCCACAAGGACACGTTCCGCACCAGAGTGGTACGGCAACCCTGTCTTGGAAATCCTGTTGTTAGACAACGGTGAACCTTCGAACTATGAAGAAGCGATGGCGGGCCCGGATTCCAACAAATGGCTAGAAGCCATGAAATCCGAGATAGGATCCATGTATGAAAACAAAGTATGGACTTTGACTGACTTGCCCATTGAGCGGCGAGCCATAGAAAATAAATGGATCTTTAAGAAGAAGACAGACGCGGATGGTAATGTGACCATCTATAAAGCTCGGCTTGTCGCTAAGGGTTATCGACAAGTTCAAGGGGTTGACTACGATGAGACTTTCTCACCGGTAGCGAAGCTGAAGTCCGTCCGAATCATGTTAGCAATTGCCGCATTCTATGATTACGAAATATGGCAAATGGACGTCAAAACGGCATTCCTTAATGGTTTCCTTAAGGAAGAATTGTATATGATACAGCCGGAAGGTTTTGTCGATCCTAAGAATGCTGACAAAGTGTGCAAGCTCCAACGCTCGATTTATGGGCTGGTGCAAGCATCTCGGAGTTGGAACATTCGCTTTGATGAGATGATCAAAGCGTTTGGGTTTACACAGACTTAT
>NW_025270599.1:0-1404 GCF_018294505.1 Triticum aestivum | reverse complement strand
CTGGGGCCCACTTGTCAGCGTCAGTAGGTGATGGATTAGTGGTTAATCAACTAGGCCACGTCAGCTCGCCGGAGTTCTGGCCGGCGGCGACCAACAGTGCGGCGGCGATAGTGGTTTTGGTCGTTTCGGCCACCAAATGGAACGTGGCGACCACCGGAGTGAAGCTGAGGACGACCCGCGGCTCTTGGCGGAGTCCGTTGGGGTCGGGGTGGCCGGAGTTGACGGCGGCGAGCTCAGCTGCGGCCGCCGGGGTTCGGTCGTGCACGGGAGTGGTGCTGGAGCTCGAAGTCGAGCAAAGTGAGGCGCTAGGGATGCTCTACTGGGTTCTGTGAACGCGTTGGACTCGCCGGGGTGACCAAATGGTCACCGGAGCTGCGTCGACGGCGAGCTCGGCGACGGCGGAGGTTCGGCCGAGGTGGGGATGCAGCTACGGTGAGGGAACGAGGGGGAGAAGAGGGGGAAACGGTGGCGTAGCTCACCGCGGTTGCAGTGGGCGTCGAAGCGGGCTCGGGGACGCGCTGGAGACGGCGAATTCGTCGGCGACGGTGGTCGGAGTCCGAAGAGGGGAACGGCGACGTGGCGGTGATGCAGGGCTTCCGGGGACTCGTGGAGCGGTGGGGAGGAAGAGGGAGTCGAGGCGGAGGTTCTGAGCTACTCGGGGGAGCGAGGGGTGGCCGGAGTCAGTGGCTACGGCGAACGGCGGCGACGGTGGTGTTCGGCCGAGAGCGAGAGAGAGCGAGGGAGAAACAGGGGAGAGTGAGCGAGAGCAGGGGGGATCGGGACGGGCTGCGGGCATCGTCCACGCGGCCAGGGGGGCGTCGGCAAGCAGGAGGTGGCCGCGCGGCCGCGCGCGCGCGAGCACGCAGCAGCTTCGGGGCGTGGGGAGGAAGACGACGGGGAGCTACAGTGCTGGGCTGGCTAGCTGGGCCGGCCAGCTGGCTGGGCCGCACAGGTAAGTTTCTCCTCTCTTTTCTGTTTTCTGTTTTATTTAATAATTCTGCAACTTTGTTGAATTAAATAAAATACCTAGGCAACTCCAAAAATCACCAAACTACTCCTGGTCCATAGTTGGAATATTTCCAACATGAAACATTTTAGTTTGGAGATATTTGAGCATTTAAATATTTTATATTATTTTAAATGCCCAAACTCAAATAGTTATGATTTAACTCAAGAACCCTAGGATGGCCTAGAAAAGTGTGCACCATTTTTGGCAGAGGTTCTGAACCAAGGCTAAAATGATGGACATTTTAGAAGGGCATTTCAGGTTCATTGAAAAATTATTTTAGTAACCCTAATTGGTTTCAGAGGGAACTGGGGGTTCTGTCATCCCCATTTCAAGTTTCTGATGAAAGAATAAACATGATGCAACACTCTAATGCATGACTAGCTAGGGTGTGACAA
>NW_025270598.1:0-1404 GCF_018294505.1 Triticum aestivum | reverse complement strand
ACCCTTCTGCCTGTGGAGGGGGGTGGCTTATATAGAGTGCGCCAGGACCCCAGCCAGCCCACGTAGGAGAAGGTTTAAGGTGAGTTAAGTCTGGGGCGTTACTGGTAACGCCCCACATAAAGTGCCTTTACTATCATAAAGTCTACTTAATTACAGACCGTTGCGGTGCAGAGTGCCTCTTGACCTCCTGGTGGTCGAGTGAGTCTTCGTGGTCGAGTCCTTCAGGCCAGTCGAGTGTGTCCTCGTTGGTCGAGTGAGTCCTCGTTGGTCGACTGGAAGGCGACCTCTTCTAGGGATGTCCTAGGGTAAGTTACTTGGGACAGGTCCGTGACCTTACCCTAGGTACATAACCCCATCATTAGCCCCCGAATGGATTGAGGCTTTGAGTGAAGAAGGAGTTGATGTCGTTTCCGATTAACCTTTGCGCTCTAGTTGTGCGCTGTTCTGGATCAAAGAATCTCTTCGTTGACAGGGAGCAATTCGTCTTCGGTCGACTCGATCCATTCTATTTTTGCGTCGAGTGATCTTTCGAGCTTCGTCGATCTCCGAGCGACGGATCGCCGGAATCACCGCGTCTGACAGACTGATTTGTTGTTCGCGGATTCTGCGGGGTGCGAAATTTGGGGGCGTGCGCGAAGCGGGGCAGACCGCGGCGTTCGGATGGGACGGGGCGTAGACGCCTCGATCTCCGCGCCGCCTTTTTCGCCACGTATCCAGTCCTCATAACTGCTCATAGATATGATTAGATCGACCGGGCCCACACGTCAGCCACTCGGAAGGGACCTTATAAATGTGCCCGGCGAGGATTTCTGTGCTGCGCCTCAGCATTCTCCCTCTCTCCCTCTGCTCCCTTCCTCCCTGCTCAGCGTGCCCGCTCTCGCCTCCGCACCACTTCCCTTCGTGCATCTCACCGGCGACCATGGCCAAGGAGAAGACGGCGGCGCTGGAGCGTGCCAAGAAGGCGTCGGCATCGGAGAAGGCGAAGGGGAGATCCACCAGCCGCAGAGGATCCTCGTCCAGATCCCGCCTGCCGAAAGGCTGGGTCCAAGGCGACTGGATCCAGTCGACCATCACGGAGAAGGACCTCCTCGACATGGCCAACGAGGGCTTGATCCCTCACGGAGCTGCGAGGTTGCCGGGGAAGGAGTGGCAGCCACAGCCAGAAGAGGGTGAGTGTGTGCTTCTGGCCACTCATGTCGATCGGGGGTTTTCCTTGCCACCAAGCATTTTCTTCCGTGGTTTCTTGAATTTCTTTGGAGCGCAGCTCCATCACTTTACTCCAAACTCCATTGCCTATCTCGCTGCATTCGTGTCCATGTGTGAGGGTTTCTTGGGCTGTCGACCGCACTGGGGCTTGTTCAAACGTATCTTCACGTGTCGCTCTCAGACCGTGAAGAAGGCGAG
>NW_025270597.1:0-1404 GCF_018294505.1 Triticum aestivum | reverse complement strand
TGGTTTCGGTAGGGAACGTTCCACCTTTGGGGACGAAATGATATCCATTGCCTCTTCTTGCTTTCAACATTTTTCTCGTGTCAACATAGAACAACAGGAGTGTTGTGTGAATTTTTGTGATTTTTCGGGGTTCGTTTGGACATTTTTATGCATTAACTGAGTTTTCAATGCATTTATGTGCATAATTCAAATTTGAACTACATGCACATGCTCCAGTGCATATAAATTGGTTGAAAAATCAAATCTGTGTCCTTGGGTGCATGCTTAGGTCCCATGCAAGAAATGGGAATGAATTTCAAACACCAGGGCACCGTTGATTGCGGGCAAAACATTGAGATGCCTGGTTTTTAAATTCTAGTAAATCCAAAACTCGTCTGAAATTCATGAAACTTGGCATGCTATCATGGAGCGGTATCAACATGCCGTGGTAAAAAATTTGTCCCATTTGGGGCAGGTTTGGGTATATGATTCTCACAAACCGGAGCTTCTCACAACAAGCATGATGGTTTCGGTAGGGAACGTTCCACCTTTGGGCACGAAATGATATCCATTGCCTCTTCTTGCTTTCAAATTTTTTCTCGTGTCAACATAGAACAACAGGAGTGTTGTGTGAATTTTTGTGATTTTTTGGGGTTCGTTTGGACATTTTTATGCATTAACTGAGTTTTCAATGCATTTATGTGCATAATTCAAATTTGAACTACATGCACATGCTCCAGTGCATATAAATTGGTTGAAAAATCAAATCTGTGTCCTTGGGTGCATGCTTAGGTCCCATGCAAGAAATGGGAATGAATTTCAAACACCAGGGCACCGTTGATTGCGGGCAAAACATTGAGATGCCTGGTTTTTAAATTCTAGTAAATCCAAAACTCGTCTGAAATTCATGAAACTTGGCATGCTATCATGGAGCGGCATCAACATGCCGTGGTAAAAAATTTGTCCCATTTGGGGCAGGTTTCGGTATATGATTCTCACAAACCGGAGCTTCTCACAACAAGCATGATGGTTTCGGTAGGGAACGTTCCACCTTTGGGCACGAAATGATATCCATTGCCTCTTCTTGCATTCAAATTTTTTCTCGTGTCAACATAGAACAACAGGAGTGTTGTGTGAATTTTTGTGATTTTTCGGGGTTCGTTTGGACATTTTTATGCATTAACTGAGTTTTCAATGCATTTATGTGCATAATTCAAATTTGAACTACATGCACATGCTCCAGTGCATATAAATTGGTTGAAAAATCAAAACTGTGTCCTTGGGTGCATGCTTAGGTCCCATGCAAGAAATGGGAATGAATTTCAAACACCAGGGCACCGTTGATTGCGGGCAAAACATTGAGATGCCTGGTTTTTAAATTCTAGTAAATCCAAAACTCGTCTGAAATTCATGAAACTTGGCATG
>NW_025270596.1:0-1404 GCF_018294505.1 Triticum aestivum | reverse complement strand
GACGGCGGCACTGTTGCCACGGCCCCGTGACCGACCCCACGACGTCAGGGGCGTGGCTACAGCGACCGGACTTGACGACGGGGCCCGCCAGAGGTGGGCCCCAGGAGTTGGCAGAGGAGACGGCCGCCACAGAGACAGACAACAGGGACCCACGCTGGGGTAGTTTACCATTGTACCCCCGGGGGGTAGGCCTATATAAACCCCCCGGGGCACCCATGCAAAGGGTTCAGACTTTTAGCTTTTAGACCAAAGACACAGAGGGGGGAGAGCTAGCCTTGCTCCTTTCTTCCTCCAAGAACACAGCTCGAGGAGCAGCCTTGTACACCTATCACCATAGTGATCATGCGGAGACCCCGCAGAGCAGCAGTAGGGTGTTATCTCCCCGGAGAGCCCTGAAGCTGGGTAAGATTCGCCGGCGTGCATGTCTACGCCTCATCCCGTTTCCAGGCACCGGCGACGTTCTACACGCCCCCACCATGATAAGCCATCTTTTGGCATATTTCGTATCCAACCCCCGACACATTCCTTCCCCCTGTACTACCACATGTGTCTCGCAAGGGATATGGTATAGTAAGTTGCAAACCGCTTCCTGGTACACACCAAAAAGGAGGGGCCGGGATGATGGTTCCATGGCCCTGGATTAAAGCCAGTCATCCGGTCAGGGGGCATGGGTGTTTCCGGTTGGGACCGAGAGGGGGGCACCCCTTAGAGCGCGCGTATATAAATTTGATCCCATGCTATTCGAGATTGTGATCTCCCCGTCTCAAAAGTTTTTCTTGGACGATGACTAGGGTGATTCCTAGCATCGAGAGGTTGGATGGGTGTGTACCAGTCGGCTGTGTTTTCTTCCGAAATATCGTAAACGGAACTAGTCCTTGTGACTACGAAAATCCGTTAACTGTGGAAATTTTTGTACAAACTCTGCAGAGCTCTATATCTCCAAAATCATCTTATCTATATCCAAGATTTGTACTAACTGACAAGTGCCAGTTTTGGTGACAGATTACCCGGTGGATCACTTGAGCATTAAGATCGGTTAACTGTATATTCTTGTGGAAGGACTAACCCGTTTAATTTTCATGAGCTGAATATGCTTATTGTGAATACTATTTCTGTTGTAAGCCCTCTATGTGGTGTCGCCTCGACGCCCGACTGTGGCATTATTATTCCGCATTTTCCGCTCGAGGAGTCTTTCAGACACTCGTTTGGCACCATCATTACTATTCTGCATTTTCCGCTCGAGGAGTCTTTCAGACACTCGTTTGGTACCAGTATTATTATTCTACATTTTTCCGCTCGAGGAGTCTTTCAGACACTCGTTTGGCACCAGCATTACTATTCCGCATTTTCAGCTCGAGGAGTCTTTCAGACACTCGTTTGGTACCAGTATTATTATTCTGCATT
>NW_025270595.1:0-1404 GCF_018294505.1 Triticum aestivum | reverse complement strand
AAATATATCAACACTAAACCATAAACCCTAGCAAACTAGCCTGCTCAAACAGTTTGCTCGGATTACATGAAGAATTTAAGCAGCCACTTATGCAGAGGACTTTCTCCCAGTAATCGCTAGCAACCTTTCTTTTACACATTGTTTGTTCTTGCCTCTCTTCATCCTCCCGTGCTTCCGTCCCCACTTGACACTGCTGCTACTGAAAGTTATCAAACACTTGGCTAACTCCATCGCCTTCAAGGCCCCCTCCGCCTTACTGATCTTCCTATCTTAGCCATCAAGATTTTCTCTGCCGCTGTCTGTGCCATGAAAATTGAGATGTCGACATGGCCCATGGTGTCAACAAACAACAAAGCTTCACATCGCACCCTCCTGAAGCAATGCAGGCTGATATGGACGCGCACGACCGGATACTATCTGATCCAGATATCTTTGGCCAAGATCTTCGGCAGTATTTCCGGAACACATCGACGGCCAGATCGAGAAGGACCAATCATGCAGATCGTTGACGTGCTGTGACAAGAGCCTAAGGACCGCCACCACACCGTTGCCTCCAACGCGCCGACGGTATCGCCGCCACAGGAAAGGACACCGGCCACTGCTGTCGACAATCCGCGACTTCATTCGCCAGATCTGACGAAACCGGCACGAGCCGCCCCACCATCATGCTGCGCCATCCCGCCCCACCACCTTCGCCACACAGCCGCGACCACGTCCATGCACCGCCTCTCCCAAGGCTCGTTCATTCGAGACGCCGCCGCAACGCCCTGCTGGTGCGACGCGCTCCTCGCCCGCTCGCCACGTCCCGCGCCATAGCCACCAGGGGGAGGTAGAAGGGGCCCCGCCACCGCCAACACCAGCTGGGCTTCACCTGGCGGTGGTGAGAGGAGGGGGAGGTGGGGACTCGCAAGCACTAGAACTGGCATGGACTGGGTTGGATGCTAGAGGAGACACGGGTCCTAGACCACGGGAACCAGAGACGCACCAGCAACGAATCCACCATGAAACC
Organism: Triticum aestivum; assembly: GCF_018294505.1. NCBI lineage: Eukaryota > Viridiplantae > Streptophyta > Magnoliopsida > Poales > Poaceae > Triticum > Triticum aestivum. The sequence continues at coordinate 395 of NW_025270595.1, read as the reverse complement.
ACGCACACCCGCCGCACCTCTATAGGAAACCAACAGCCGTCAGCACCACAATAGACCGGATTTGGCCCGTGCACCCACCAACACCCTTGCTGCCCCTCCTAGGCAAGAAAGATCATCCACGCAAGGCAACAATAGTGCATGTTTAATCTATATATGTAAGTAACATGTCTATGCTGGAACAACAAGCTAGTTTGTCATGTTTAATTACCTCTCACTAAGTTAGTTTTTTTGCAAAAACAAAAAATGCATTTCCATTGTCAGGTATGATCCTGTAAGCATTTTCTTCTGTTGAGGAAAATGTTGGGCATGTCTTGTGCAAGTCGTTCTAACATGCTTAACTATAAGTTTAATTTGATTTTAATAAGACAGCCATCCAAACTGAAACAAGGACTTGG
>NW_025270594.1:0-1405 GCF_018294505.1 Triticum aestivum | reverse complement strand
TAGGATACCCTAAGGAAACTATTGGGTACACCTTCTACCTCAGATCCGAAGGCAAGATCTTCGTTGCCAAGAACGGGTCCTTTCTAGAGAAGGAGTTTCTCTCGAAAGAATTGAGTGGGAGGAAAGTGGAACTTGATGAGGTGATAGTCACCCCTTCCGAGTCGGAAAATAGCGCAGCGCGGGAAAATGTTCCTGTGGTGCCTACACCGACGGGGGAGGAAGTTAATGATGATGATCATGAAGCTTCGGATCAAGTTGCCACTGAACTTCGTAGGTCCACAAGGACACGTTCCGCACCAGAGTGGTACGGCAACCCTGTCCTTGAAATCATGTTGTTAGACAACGGTGAACCTTCGAACTATGAAGAAGCGATGGCGGGCCCGGATTCCGACAAATGGCTAGAAGCCATGAAATCCGAGATAGAATCCATGTATGAAAACAAAGTATGGACTTTGACTGACTTGCCCGATGACCGGCGAGCCATAGAAAACAAATGGATCTTTAAGAAGAAGACGGACGCAGATGGTAATGTGACCTTCTACAAAGCTCGACTTGTCGCTAAGGGTTATCGACAAGTTCAAGGGGTTGACTACGATGAGACTTTCTCACCCGTAGCGAAGCTGAACTCCGTTCGAATCATGTTAGCAATTGCCGCATACTATGATTATGAGATATGGCAGATGGACGTCAAAACGGCATTCCTTAACGGCTTCCTTAAGGAAGAGTTGTATATGATGCAGCCGGAAGGTTTTGTCGATCCTAAGAATGCTAACAAAGTATGCAAGCTCCAACGCTCAATCTATGGGCTGGTGCAAGCATCTCGGAGTTGGAACATTCGCTTTGATGAGATGATCAAAGCGTTTGGGTTTACACAGACTTATGGAGAAGCCTGTGTTTACAAGAAAGTGAGTGGGAGCTATGTAGCATTTCTCATATTATATGTGGATGACATACTATTGATGGGAAATGATATAGAATTCTTGGAAAGTATAAAGGCCTATTTGAATAAGTGTTTTTCAATGAAGGACCTTGGAGAAGCTGCTTATATATTAGGCATCAAGATCTATAGAGATAGATCAAGACGCCTCATTGGTCTTTCACAGAGTACATACCTTGACAAGATATTGAAGAAGTTCAGTATGGATCAGTCCAAGAAGGGGTTCTTGCCTGTATTGCAAGGTGTGCAATTGAGCACGGCTCAATGCCCGACCACGGCAGAAGATATAGAAGAGATGAGTGTCATCCCCTATGCCTCGGCCATAGGGTCTATTATGTATGCCATGCTGTGTACCAGACCTGATGTAAACCTTGCCGTAAGTTTGGTAGGAAGGTACCAAAGTAATCCCGGCAAGGAACACTGGACAGCGGTCAAGAATATCCTGAAGTACCTGAAAAGGACTAAGGA
>NW_025270593.1:0-1405 GCF_018294505.1 Triticum aestivum | reverse complement strand
TTAATCCAACTGAAATGTAGAAAAATAAATGAAAAAGTAAAACCAATACAGGACTGGCCAAAACTGGATGGCTCGTAACTATCCGACGCTTAACGCAGCACATAGCCACCACACAGGATTTGAAGCTCTTGAAGTTTGATTTTTTTTAAAAGAGGAAATAAAAGGACTTCCTCAAATATTCAATTTGAAATTCATTTTCTTTCTTCAGATATTCAAACCGCCCAAAAAAAAGAGAGAAGATAACTCTATGTGCTTCGCTTATATCTTTTGAGCTAGACAGTTGCTCTTGTGCTTCACTTATACTTGTTAGAGCACGGCGGTGATTATATTTTATAGAAATAATTGCACTCTCATGCTTCACTTAAATATTTTTAAGAGTCTATTTAATAGAAAGTGGTAACGAGCATGGGTTATAAGACTAGTCCAAAAATGATAGGTATTTAAGAGTGGTATAATAAAAACTTTCATGTAGATCACTAAATATGAAACGTATGTTTTAATTATATTGATGTAGTAATATGAAAGGTTATGGTATAACAGGGATGCGTGAGCATTTATATGTCCGATTGAAATCCTTGCTTGAACAGTCTGATTTCCAAAACCATCCCCAACCATTGGGCCGATCACCTTGTCGGGGAAGGATCTTTATTCAACGCCGGCATTGCCGCCGCCGAAGTCAAGACGATGAACAACCTCAAAACAAAACTACTTTAGCCTAAAACTATCCACACACACGTGGATCCGGCCTCTCACCACCGATGACCGAGGTTGTTAGCGGAGGGAGCCGCTGGAGGACGGCGGGAAGGAACTCTCCTTGGCAGAGACGCTGGCGAGATCGCCCTTTTTCTTCCCGAGGAAGAGAGAACGACCCGTATGTTCATGTAATAATAGGGAGTATTTCTGTTGGGTGACAATTTTATGTGGTGGCCACACAATGTCATCTCATCTGATGGCGGCCGAAAACTTGGGCGGCCGGCCCCAGATCGAATTATTTGCCTTTAACAAATATACGTTATTTTAATATTAATAGTGTATGATACTCTTATAATACGTACTCCTGTGTCAGCCGGACGGCCGGGACCTAGAAGACTTTGTGAATAATAGCTATTTTATTCAGTTCAAGAAATAATTGACGACGCTTGAAAGAATTTCAGCACAAAGCAACGTACAGACCGGCCGGGACCTAGAAGACTTTTGTTTTCCTTTTTGCAAGTGATCGACCATGCAAAGGCAATAAGGCGAGGCGGTCGAGCTTCAGCACACAATAAGCAAGCATAGCATGGCGGTCGTCCTGCTCTTCCTAAGCCTTAGCATCCTCCTTGTGTCGGCAGCGGCAACGGGGCAGCTCTGCGGCAGCGGCGGCAACTACACGGCCAACAGCACCTACCAGTCCAACCTTGCCGCC
>NW_025270592.1:0-1405 GCF_018294505.1 Triticum aestivum | reverse complement strand
CGTCGCACCGGGCCCTCATACATGCGGGGTGGTGTGGTGGCATGTCCGAAGAGGCGGGACGCGTCTCCGGGGCGTGGCCCCCCTCACGGACGGCGATGACACGGTAGTAGACGTTCCGCGGTAACGATGCGGCGTCAATATTACTAAATACTCGGAGCGCGATAAAATCATGATTTTTTTTGCACGACGTGGGCACATGTGCTATAGGAACGATGGTATTTTTTCATAATTTTTGGTGATGGAGAAGTATCCGAAAAATTCCCTCTACGCGGATTGCCCTTCGCGCGTCTACGGCTGTGGCCGGCGGCCTCCGGGGGCTAGCATGCCGCCAAATCTTGCGCCGGCGGCCTCTCACAAGTCTGGAAGTGTTGTCGCGGTTGCAAACGCCCGGCACGCGTGTCCGGGGTGTGCCCCCCTCACGAACGGCGCTGCCGCCGGCACCTAGAGGTGGGAAACGGACGCGTGGGGTCTACACGGAGGGGATCTTGCTGTGGGACTTCCCCTGATGTTGCTCCAAAGTGTTCCTCTGGGCTGACATAACACAACCAGGTGGGGAGGTCCATTGGTTAAAGCCCGTCCGTGCAAAGTCAAAGGGGTAGATCCCGTGGTCAAACGCTACAGGGTTAGGCGGGACGGGGGCACTGGGGGTAGCAATGCCACCGGAGCGTCGCACCGGGCCCACATACATGCGGGGTGGTGTGGTGGCATGTCCGAAGAGGCGGGACGCGTCTCCGGGGTGTGGCCCCCCTCACGGACGGCGATGACACGGTAGTAGACGTTCTGCTGTAACGATGCGGCATCAATATTACTAAATACTCGGAGCGCGATAAAATCATGATTTTTTTGCACGACGTAGGAACATGTGCTATCGGAACGATGGTATTTTTTCATAATTTTTGGTGATGGAGAAGTATCCGAAAAATTCCCTCCACGCGGATTGCCCTTCGCGCGTCTACGGCTGTGGCCGGCGGCCTCCGGGGGCTAGCATGCCGCCAAATCTTGCGCTGGCGGCCTCTCACAAGTCTGGAAGTGTTGTCGCGGTTGCAAACACCCGGCACGCGTGTCCGGGGTGTGCCCCCCTCACGGACGGCGCTGCCGCCGGCACCTGGAGGGGGGAAACGGACGCGTGGGGTCTACACGGAGGGGATCTTGCTGTGGGTCTGCCCCGGATGTTGCTCCAATGTGTTCCTATGGGCTGACCTAACACAACCGGGTGGGGAGGTCCATTGGTCAAAGCCCGTCCGTGCAAAGTCAAAGGGGTAGATCCCGTGGTCAAACGCTACAGGGTTAGGCGGGACGAGGGCACTGGGGGGGGTAGCAATGCCACCGGAGCGTCGCACCGGGCCCTCATACATGCGGGGTGGTGTGGTGGCATGTCCGAAGAGACGGGACACATCTCCGGGGC
>NW_025270591.1:0-1405 GCF_018294505.1 Triticum aestivum | reverse complement strand
CCATGTAATTTACTTTACTTTGTTGCTAAACGGTTAGCCATAGAAGTAGAAGTAATCGTTGGCGTGACAACTTCATGAAGACACAATGATGGAGATCATGATGATGGAGATCATGGTGTCATGCCGGTGACGAAGATGATCATGGTGCCCCGAAGATGGAGATCAAAGGAGCATGATGATATTGGCCATATCATGTCACTGTTTGATTGCATGTGATGTTTATCATGTTTTTGCATCTTATTTGCTTAGTACGACGGTAGCAAGTAGGATGATCCCTTATAATAATTTCAAGAAAGTGTTCACCCTAACTGTGCACCGTTGCGAAGGTTCGTCGTTTCGAAGCACCACGTGATGATCGGGTGTGATAGATTCTTACGTTCGCATACAACGGGTGTTGACGAGCCTAGCATGTACAGACATGGCCTCGGAACACACGCAATACACTTAGGTTGACTTGACGAGCCTAGCATGTACAGACATGGCCTCGGAACACGGAGGACCGAAAGGTCGAGCATGAGTCGTATAGAAGATACGATCAACATGGAGATGTTCACCGATCTTGACTTGTCCGTCTCACGTGATGATCGGACACGGCCTAGTTGAGTTCGGATCATGTTTCACTTAGATAACTAGAGGGATGTCTATCTGAGTGGGAGTTCATTAAATAATTTGATTATATGAACTTAATTATCATGAACTTAGTCTAAAAAATCTTTACACTATGTATTGTAGATCAAATGGCCCACGTTGTCCTCAATTTCAACGCGTTCCTAGAGAAAACCAAGCTGAAAGATGATGGCAGCAACTATACGGACTGGGTCCGGAACCTGAGGCTCATCCTCATAGTTGCCAAGAAAGATTATGTCTTAGAAGCACCGCTAGGTGAAGCACCAATCCCTGAGAACCAAGACGTTATGAACGCTTGGCAGCAGCGTGCTGATGATTACTCCCTCGTTCAGTGCGGCATGCTTTATAGCTTAGAACCGGGTCTCCAAAAGCGTTTTGAGAAACATGGAGCATACGAGATGTTCGAGGAGCTGAAACTGGTTTTTCAAGCTCATGCCCGGGTCGAGAGATATGATGTCTCCGACAAGTTCTTCAGCTGTAAAATGGAGGAGAACAGTTCTGTTAGTGAGCACATACTCAGAATGTCTGGGTTGCACAACCGCTTGTCTCAGCTGGGAGTTAATCTCCCGGATGACGCGGTCATTGACAGAATCCTCCAGTCGCTTCCACCAAGCTACAAGAGCTTTGTGATGAACTACAATATGCAGGGGATGGAAAAGACCATTCCCGAGGTATATTCAATGCTAAAATCAGCGGAAGGGGAGATCAAAAAGGAACATCAAGTGTTGATGGTGAATAAAACCACTAAGTTCAAGAAGGGCAAGGGTAAGAAGAACTT
>NW_025270590.1:0-1405 GCF_018294505.1 Triticum aestivum | reverse complement strand
GAACGCAGTTTGTGAGAGATACTGCGAAGCCAGTCATCAGCGTCGAGAGGCTCGACGGAGTGGTGGAACGTGGGTGGATGCAATTTGATAAAATCACTGAGTGACACCACGTTAGCCCTCTGATGGTGTGCTGTGTTCTGTTCAATACGCTCCAACAAACGGTTTGTCTCCCGCTTGTTTCTCTCAGCTTCCATCATAACCTCGGCTAGTGAAGGAGGTTGAGGCAGATGTTCATTTCTGGCTTCACTGCCTTCGGCCTGCTCTTGGGAAGCAGGGTTAGCGCGCGTGTTGACCATCCTAGGTAAACAAGACAATGATTTAGTCAGAATGCTAAAATTCCGACATAGGATATAGAATGTAAGGAATAACTCGAAATGCAAGATGATCATCCGTATGACATGGTAGATACAGAAACTGCTTCTTTATTCCATCGTCATACACACCATACAGGTTTAGTACAAGACCAAGCAAAGTACTAAAACGGTGAAGAAAGGATTACATATCATCGGAGGCATCTCAAGCTCCTATACATTATTTTTCTACATCTCCGGAAAGAGTACAAACTAGGTCATATCCCACGAGTCACGCGGGACGATAGACGACACAGCTAGTGCGAACTAGTGATACTACTACTAACTCAGACCGATCCGTAGTAGTCCTCGTAGAAGTCACCTCCATAGCCTGGAAGTTCAACATGATCATCCGGAAACAGACGGTCTCACGGAGCTTGTGGACCATAGGGGCTAGGATGAGGTCTTGGACCAACAGACGGTGGCCTGCGGGGACCGCGAGGTGGGGTGATGCCTCCTACATCACGCCAAACCATCACGTCTGGCAGAGCAGATCTCACGGGATAGAGATCGCGCATATCTGAATATCCAGCTTGCACCGCCGGTGCGAACCGAGTCAAAGTGGCCCAGTGGTCAGCACGGGTATTGAAGAGCTCTAACCTTAAGGCCCGATTTTCACGGTCCTTATCCTCGAGCATCTCAGCAGTGGTGCGAGTCCGTGAATCCTCCTGAGTGGAGTCAGCATAGATAGCCTGGAGATACCCTTGTGCTCCCGGAAGTGATCCTGGCATATACCGGAAATCAGAGTCCCGAAATAGACCAGATCTGACTCGCATAATGGTCATCATAGAGTAGGCGGCATCCTGCACAGCCATCTCGATAGTAACCCCGAGTCCATAGGAGCAGTGAAGAGGCTCAGTGGATCCAGGATAAGATGGAAATATCCTGACAGTGCAGAGATACTGGCTTTGATTAAAGTCTCGGAATTGCTCTTCGACTGTGTACTCAGGATACCAGCGGTATCCAGCCTCAGTCATTACCCTGACCAACTTAGCAGTATGGCCGGGTACATCTAGGCATCGAGTCAGGCGAACCACTTGATTGAGGTCGCGAGT
>NW_025270589.1:0-1405 GCF_018294505.1 Triticum aestivum | reverse complement strand
ATTTGGGGTCCCTGAGAGATTTCCATGATTGATGAACTCCGCGGTACGTTTATGAATCGTTCATCAATAATCCTAGGTTTGTCAGATTCTGGGCTCTTTCATGGAGTATTACTCACCATTTTGGGGTCCCAAAGCGATTTCCATGATTGTCGAACCCCAAGTTGTGCTTATATGTTGGTCGTCAAGACTCGCAGTTTGGGCCGATTCTGGCCCGTTTCTTGGACTATTACTCAGTTTTGGGGTCACGAAGTGATTTCCACGATTGATGAACCCCAGGGTACGTTTACGTTTCGGTCATCAACACTCACAATTTTGGCCTATTCTGGTCCGTTTCATGCACTATTACTCAGCGTTTTGGGGTCCCAGAGCGATTTCCACGATTGACGATCCCCGGGGTGCATTTACGTGTCCGTCGTCAACACTCACAGTTTAGCCAATTTTGACCCGTTTGGTTGACTATTACTCACCAATTTTGGGCCCGAAGCGATTTCCATGGTTATTGAACCCGAAGGTGCGCTTACGTGTCGGTCATCAACACTCGCAGTTTTGGCCGATTCTGGCCCGTTTCTTGGACTATTACTCACTGTTTTGAGGTCCCGTAGTAATTTCCACGATTGACGAACCCCGGGATGCGTTTAGGTGTCGGTCATCAACACTCGCGGCTTTTGTCAATTCTGACCCGTTTCATGTACTATTACTCACTGTTTTGGGGTCCCAAAGCGATTTCCATGGTTGTTTAACCCTATGGTGTGTTTACGTGTCGGTCATCAATAATCACAGTTTGGCTGATTCTGGCCCGATCCTTGGACTATTACTCAGTTTTGGGGTCCTGGAGTGATTTCCACGATTGACGAACACCGGGGTGCATTTATGTGTCTGTCAACAACACTCGCAGTTTGGGCCGATTCTGGCCCGTTTTTTCGACTATTACTCACCATTTTGCGGTCCCAAAGCTATTTCCATGGTTGTCGAACCCCAAGTTGTGCTTATGGTGTTGGTCGTCAAGACTCGCAGTTTGGGCCGATTCTGGCCCTTTTTATGGACTATTACTCATTGATTTGGGGTCCCTGAGAGATTTCCATGATTGATGAACTCCGCGGTACGTTTATGAATCGTTCATCAATAATCCTAGGTTTGTCAGATTCTGGGCTCTTTCATGGAGTATTACTCACCATTTTGGGGTCCCAAAGCGATTTCCATGATTGTCGAACCCCAAGTTGTGCTTATAGGTTGGTCGTCAAGACTCGCAGTTTGGGCCGATTCTGGCCCGTTTCTTGGACTATTACTCAGTATTGGGGTCACGAAGTGATTTCCACGATTGATGAACCCCAGGGTACGTTTACGTTTCGGTCATCAACACTCACAATTTTGGCCTATTCTGGTCCGTTTCATGCACTATTACTCA
>NW_025270588.1:0-1405 GCF_018294505.1 Triticum aestivum | reverse complement strand
TGCCTAATCCCACCAATCAAACAGGAGCAATTAACCCCCTCTTAAATTCCCACTTCTAATTACCAACACATGCCAAACATAGGAATGGGACTTAAAATCAATTTCCCATGTCTAATCCCTTGACAAACTCCCATCTCTTACTTCCATTCCCTCTCCCTGTTCTTAACAAACACGCTGTGAGAGAATTCCTTATTTAACACTGCCTTCAAAATTTGTTCCCTATTTGATACTGAAAACTTCTTTCTTCCTTATCTAACACCAAACCTAAATTTTTATTCCCTGCGTAGTACTTCCATCCATTCTGAGTACTAACGGTGTTAGATGACACATGAAAAGACAAATTTACCCCTGATGCAATTCATCTCGTACTCATAGAGATATAGTATCTGGTACCTAAAATTTCCATTGAGGTCGTGCATGCCGATAATTAACCATGCAACTGTAGAGCTCCGTACTTCTCTTCCAAAGAAAAGAGATGGAAGTGTTACAAAAGGCAGAAATTTTAGAACAAGTGTTAGATAAGGAATTTTTTTTGGAGTGTTAAATAGGGAAAGAACATTTAAAATAGTGTTATATAAGAAATTTTCTCGTGATCCTTTCCCAGTCTCCTCAGCGATCAATCGATCCTCGTCTCCTCATCCAATCGATCCAGGCAGGTAGTCAGCTCACGCGGCGTAGCCGCGCAGGTGCAGTGGCAGCCGGCAGGCAGGCATGCTGTAATTTTATCTTCCCTTCCTCTTACCAAAATAGGAATATGATTTTGAGTTCTTCTAGATTATAGTGATGAATCGATTCAAAATATTCCTGGTATTGCTTTTCTATGTTGTTTTGCTTAAAAAAAATTACAAGTCGCAACAGCCAACAATTGTATATATGAACTTCAGAACATGTAGCATTAGGCGTTGTTTTACCTTCTAATTAGGTATACTTCATAATTTTCCATATGTTTTTTATGTTTCTTTTGTAAATGCAGATAATATGGACAAGTTTCTTCTGAAAAAGGCACCAGCACAAATTGCTGCAGAAGTCATGAATTGGGCGATGATGTTATTTGTTAAGTGGAGAAACAAAACATGAAAAATGTCATCAATGATCAAATTGTTGAGAATTTGATACCTCGGAGGAACAGACTATATTAAAGATAATTTTCAAAAAATTAAGCCCTTTAAGTTTGGTTTGGGTTTTATATTATGTCTACCATGCAAAAAAAGACTGGAATTTTTTTAATTTATTTTGAATTTTTTGTGATCTTTTTCCTGGACGGGTGCAGATGGGCCTGGGCACCGAAACACCACACTCGGATCAATGCCATGTTTCTTCGGTGCAGCGAAGCGTGCTAACCCTTTTAGTCTGAACGAATCTCGACTTACCACGTAAACACAAGAACATGCATTGACTCAATTGC
>NW_025270587.1:0-1405 GCF_018294505.1 Triticum aestivum | reverse complement strand
CGGAGATACCTGTAGTGCACCTTTATAGTCACCCAGTTACGTTGTGACGTTTGATACACCCAAAGCACTCCTACGGTATCCAGGAGTTATACGATCTCATGGTCTAAGGAAAAGATACTTTGACATTGCAAAACTCTAGCAAACGAACTATACGATCTTGTGCTATGTTTAGGATTGGGTCTCGTCCATCACATCATTCTCCTAATGATGTGATCTCGTTATCAATGACATCCAGTGTCCATAGTCAGGAAACCATGACTATCTGTTGATCAACGAGCTAGTCAACTAGAGGCTCACTAGGGACATGTTGGTGTCTGTTATTCACACATGTATTACGATTTCCGGATAATACAATTATAGCATGAATAAAGACAATTATCATGAACAAGGAAATATAATAATAATGCTTTTATTATTGCCTCTAGGGCATATTTCCAACAGTCTCCCACTTGCACTAGAGTCAATAATCTAGTTACATTGTGATGAATCGAACACCCATGGAATTCTGGTGTTGATCATGTTTTGCTCTAGGGAGAGGTTTAGTCAACGGATCTGCTACATTCACGTCCGTATGTACTTTACAAATCTCTATGTCTCCATCTTGAACATTTTCACGAATGGAGTTGAAGCGACGCTTGATGTGCCTTGTCTTCTTGTGAAACCTGGGCTCCTTGGCAAGTGCAATAGCTCCAGTGTTGTCACAGAAGAGCTTGATCGGCCCCGACGCATTGGGTATGACTCCTAGGTCGGTGATGAACTCCTTCACCCATATTGCTTCATGTGCTGCCTCCGAGGCTGCCATGTACTCCGCTTCACATGTAGATCCCGCCACGACGCTTTGCTTGCAACTGCACCAGCTTACTGCCCCACCATTCAAAATATACACGTATCCGGTTTGTGACTTAGAGTCATCTAGATCTGTGTCGAAGCTAGCGTCGACGTAACCTTTTACGACGAGCTCTTCGTCACCTCCATAAACGAGAAACATTTCCTTAGTCCTTTTCAGGTACTTCAGGATATTCTTGACCGCTGTCCAGTGTTCCTTGCCGGGATTACTTTGGTACCTTCCTACCAAACTTACGGCAAGGTTTACATCAGGTCTGGTACACAGCATGGCATACATAATAGAACCTATGGCTGAGGCATAGGGGATGACACTCATCTCTTCTATCTCTGCTGCCGTGGTCGGACATTGAGCTGAGCTCAATTTCACACCTTGCAAAACAGGCAAGAACCCTTTCTTGGACTGATCCATTTTGAACTTCTTCAAAATCTTATCAAGATATGTGCTTTGTGAAAGACCTATGAGGCGTCTTGATCTATCTCTATAGATTTTGATGCCTAATATATAAGCAGCTTCTCCAAGGTCCTTCATTGAAAAACTTTTATTCAAGTAGGCCTTGAT
>NW_025270586.1:0-1405 GCF_018294505.1 Triticum aestivum | reverse complement strand
TGATGAGGACATGACTACCTTGGATATGACCAAAAATATTGCATATATGCATATTTGTCAGGTGATTTCTAGTGCAAACTATTCAATAATCTATTTATGTTATCCAGAACAAAAATACTTCACACACTTTTGTGTTTTGTCTAATTGCAGGTGTATGGGACATTTGTACAATCCACATATGAAGATAAGGAAGAAAGAGATGTTTATTTGCTGTCCAAAAAGTTCTCTCACGTCACTTTTGGCCCAAGAGAAGATAGAGTCCAAGTCTCTCACGTTCTGGATTCAGATTCGGACTGCACAGACATACCTGACTCAAAACGCACACAAGTTTTTCATACGGACTCCGAATTGGGTGATTCTTTTTTTGTTGGAAACTAGATTTCGTGCACTTTCCAACCCAATTGGAATCACCTTCAAATTCGTCCAGAGCGTTGAGTTGTGGACGAAACAATCTGATGCTGTAGCAGAATCCGAGTCAAACTACAAGTCCAAAGGTGTTACATCACCTCCACTTGGGCCCATTGGCCTTGTACGACCTAGATTTAGTTTTAGGCTGCCTTGGGACGTCCTCCCACCTCCTTGGCCTCCACCCCTTGCTCCTATATAAGTAGATCCATCTAGTAGCTTTTCCTGGGGATTTGTTTAGTTAAAAGTTAGCCATTGCAACTTCGTGTACTTCGTTTGTGTCCAACGACCAGACCAAGACCGCTTCCGGATCCCCACCATTATCAATACCTCATATATATTTGCAATATTCAGAATGCTTTATCATATTCTTGCTCGTTCTTCGATTGCTTGCAGGAATAGACCTTCGTGGTCAGGCTGACCGTGCTTCCGGCATCGTCAGTAACCTCAGGAGATTGGTTTAGCGATTGCTAAGGCGCAACGTCGTGCACGTTTGTAGTCGGATCGTCAAAGTCGTCTCCACCAAATCGATAGTTATCATCTCATCGAAAGATCGGGACACCCTCGCCTCTATCAAGTGGTATCAGTTTTCAGGTTGCTCGGTGAGAATTTTTAGTTTTCCTAGATTAGATTTATTTTCTTACCTATTGTCCAAGAAAAAGCCACAAAAGGAGTTAGATCTATTCATCCTTGGTCCAAGCCAGTCTGAGCCTTTGCAATTTTCTTTTCATTGCTTGCATAGTTGAATTATCGGTTGCATCGTCGTGTCGAGTTGCTGGTCTTAGTGTCTAGTTCGTTTAGAGTTTCGAGTTCTGTTCACATTAGTCACGCCACCGCTGCATCATTATCTCTTCCGCTGTCCACCACCCATCCATCAATTTCCACCACATGCTACCCACCATTCATTGTCATAATAATAGTTGAGATCGTTCACATCTTCACTTGATCCAATCTGCATCTTATCTAGTTTGTTTTGGAAAGAGGGAGAAAAAAAGAGAGA
>NW_025270585.1:0-1405 GCF_018294505.1 Triticum aestivum | reverse complement strand
TCTAGTTCATCGACTATAGTATCTCGGTTGAATGCAAATGCTACTCCCTCCGTCCCATAATATAAGAGCATTTGGTGTCAAAAAAACTGCCTTATATGATTGGACGAAAGGGGTAATTGGAAACTATATATTTTGTGAGATGATTAATGGCTATGTCTGTAAAAAGTATAACGAATCACTACATGATAAATTACTTCGACTGATGATGATGCAGACATATTTCGGTTTGTCGTACCGATGGGAGTCTGGTTGCCTTGTAGGGTGGTTCGGCCGGTTGGTCGCTCGTCGATCGAGTTTGCTGAGGCGACTCCCACGACGCAGAAATGAGCCAAGCTTATCCTAGCTATGCTTGGCCTATCAGGTCTGCCGAGGAAAAAAAGCGTTCACTGGCCTAGCTAACCAGTGAAGTAAGTCTTTTTTTTTCTCTTCTCTTTTATTCCATGCCGCTAAGATAGTTGATCATATATTATTTTTATTCCTTGTGCTAAGATTGTTGATCATCAATTTTCCTTTTCTTTTCTTTTTCCTTCATTGTACCACGGATCATTAATAGCAGCTACTATTTAAATTCTCATTCCCTTCTGCTAAGACGGTAGGCAACATTTAAGACGGTCTCAACTATTACGTACAATCCATATTCTTTTATTCCTTACGCTAAGATCGTTGATCATAAAAAACAAATTCGGTTTTCCTTCATCGTACCACGGATTATTAATAGCAACTACTAATGATTATCTAAGATCCAGTTTCGTTTCCCTCTTGCGTGTAGGGGTGGGTACTTTCAACCCAAAAACTGAAAACCGAAACCGAACCATTTTAAATTCGCATCCCCTTCCTCTAAGATGCCCAGAAAATTTTAAGATGGTCTCAACTATTATGGACAGTCCACATCTTTTTATTCTTTGCCCTGAGATCGTTGATCATAAAAAATATATTCTTTTTTTCCTTCATCGTACAACAAACTATTAATAGAAACTACAACTTATATTCTCATTTCCTTCCGCTAAGACTCCAGGCAAATTTTAAGATGGCTCCAGGGCCTATGGGATCGTAAAAGGAGATCAAGGTGGAGGCGAACCTCGACGTGCAGAGCCTATGGGATGCGGTGGCTCTGGCAGTCGTCGCGGCGGTCGATGCAAAGAAGAGCAAGACGGCAAGGGTTTACCTGCTCGGGGCGCTCGCCGAGGACATCTTGCTGCAAGTTTCGTCAAAGAAGACGGCAGCGAAGCTGTGCATTAGGCTTAAGACACGGTTCGTCGGCGTGGATCGGGTTAGGGCAGTGCGGCTGGGCACTCTTCGCGGCGAGTTCGAGCGATTGTGCATGGCGGACGAAGAGACGTCGGACGCGTTCGCGGGGAAGATCGGCAGCATGGTGGCACATTACGCGGGGCTAGGGTCGACGCTG
>NW_025270584.1:0-1405 GCF_018294505.1 Triticum aestivum | reverse complement strand
AAAAAGGGGAGAGTCCTAAAGGGGGAAGGCACCTCCGAGGTGCCTTGGGGAGGATGGACTCCTCCCCCCTCCTTAGCCGCACCCCTTCCTTGGAGGAGGGGGCAAGGCTGCGCCTCCCCCCTCTCCCCTGCCCCTATATATAGTGGAGGGGAGGGAGGGCATCCATACCTGAGCCCTTGGCGCCTCCCTCCCTCCCGTGACACCTCCTCCTCTCCCGTAGGTGCTTAGCGAAGCCCTGCAGGATTGCCATGCTCCTCCATCACCACCACGCCGTTGTGCTGCTGCTGGATGGAGTCTTCCTCAACCTCTCCCTCTCTCCTTGCTGGATCAAGGCGTGGGAGACATCGTCGAGCTGTACGTGTGTTGAACGCGGAGGTGCCGTCCGTTCGGCACTAGGATCATCGGTGATCTGAATCACGACGAGTACGACTCCATCAACCCCGTTCACTTGAACGCTTCCGCTTAGCGATCTACAAGGGTATGTAGATGCACTCTCCCTTCTACTCGTTGCTGGTCTCTCCATAGATAGATCTTGGTGATTCGTAGGAAAATTTTTGAATTTCTGCTACGTTCCCCTACAGTGGCATCATGAGCTAGGTCTATTGCGTAGATTCTTTGCACGAGTAGAACACAAAGTAGTTGTGGGCGTTGATGTTGTTCAATATGCTTACCGTTACTAGTCCAATCTTGTTTCGACGGTATTGTGGGATGAAGCGGCCCGGACCGACCTTACACATACTCTTACGTGAGACAGGTTCCACCGATTGACATGCACTTGGTGCATAAGGTGGCTAGCGGGTGCCAGTCTCTCCCACTTTAGTCGGAACGGATTCGATGAAAAGGGTCCTTATGAAGGGTAAATAGCAATTGGCATATCACGTTGTGGTTTTGCGTAGGTAAGTAACGTTCTTGCTAGAAACCCATAGCAGCCACGTAAAACATGCAAACAACAATTAGAGGACGTCTAACTTGTTTTTGCAGGGTATGCTATGTGATGTGATATGGCCAAAAAGGATGTGATGAATGATATATGTGATGTATGAGATTGATCATGTTCTTGTAATAGGAATCACGACTTGCATGTCGATGAGTATGACAACCGGCAGGAGCCATAGGAGTTGTCTTTATTTATTTGTGACCTGCGTGTCAACTTAAACGTCATGTAATTACTTTACTTTATTGCTAACCGTTAGCCATAGTAGTAGAAGTAATAGTTGGCGAGGCAACTTCATGAAGACACGATGATGGAGATCATGATGATGGAGATCATGGTGTCATGCCGGTGACGATGATGATCATGGAGCCCCGAAGATGGAGATCAAAAGGAGCAAAGTGATGATGGCCATATCATGTCACTATTTGATTGCATGTGATGTTTATCATGTTTATACATCTTATTTGCTTA
>NW_025270583.1:0-1405 GCF_018294505.1 Triticum aestivum | reverse complement strand
AGGAAAGACAAGAAGAACTTCATCAGAGGTAGAGTTGTCAAAAACTCTGCACCACATGCATTGACAGGCCAACAGACCCTGGATCAGTTAAACGCTCTCGAGCCAGATCCCGAGCGTCCAGGGTACTTCAAGGGGTATAATTCTAAGCACGCCTGGACTCACAAAACATGCTTATGGGATCTGCCTTACTTCAAAGACCTCCTTTGCCCACACAACATCGACGTGATGCACACTGAGAAGAATATCGCCGAGGCACTTTTTGGTAAATTGTTCGGCATAGATGGGAAGTCAAAGGATAATACTAAGGCTAGAGTCGATCTGGAGGCGCTATGTGATAGGCCGTTACAAAACATGAAAGAACCGAAAGGAAAGCAGAACTGGACGAAGCCAAAGGCATGGTTCAATCTTGGAAGGCCGGCTATGAGGGAAATTATCTTGTGGGTGAAAATGCAGTTGATGTTCCCCGATGGGTATGCAGCGAATCTACAGAGGGGAGCCAGTCTTGATAAATTGAAGATATTTGGTCTCAAGAGTCATGATTGGCACATATGGATTGAGCGGGTAATGCCGGTGATGTTGCGTGGCTTCATCCCTGAGGATGAATGGCTAGTACTGGTAGAACTCAGCTATTTCTTCCGTGTTCTTTGTGCGAAAGAACTATCGCCTAGCGTGCTAGAAGAAATGGAAGAGTTGGCGCCGGAGTTGATCTGCAAGTTAGAGAAGATCTTTCCACCGGGCTTCTTTAATCCAATGCAACATTTGATTTTGCATCTCCCGACCGAGGCAAGATTGGGGGGGCCCGTGCAAAATCGTTGGTGCTACCCAACTGAGAGGATGCAGAAGACGCTTCGACAAAAATGTAAAAATAAACGTAGAATTGAAGCATCGATGGCTCAGGCATTCATCACTGAGGAGGCGGCAAACTTCGTGACAGCACACTACGAAGCCAAAAATCGTCATTTGCATAATCCGAAGCCTCGGTACAATGCTGACGACCCTAAAAAGGGTGGATCCAACCTCAGCCTATTCAAAGGGAATCTCGCACCAGCCAGTGTTTCAAATCCAGTATCTTTGGATAACGAACAATGGCGGACCATTTCGTTGTATATCTTCAACAACCTGATAGAAGTGCGGCCGTACATCGAGTAAGTTCTCGGTACATAGTTTCGCAACTTCTATTTCCTTTGAACTGCTCTTATTCCTGGATATTTCATACAGTCGATACGTCACCTTATTCTCGTATGGAGCGGTGATCCAAAAGGATTCTGTCGAAGAGTATGAGCTTCTCGCAAAGCAAGGTGGCGGCTATCCCGGTTTCATCTCTTGGTTCAAACAAACGGTAATTTCTATTAGACTTGTAGGCTAATTTGTAGGCGGCTATCCCGGTTTCATTCGCTAATTTGTG
>NW_025270582.1:0-1405 GCF_018294505.1 Triticum aestivum | reverse complement strand
AATGGCGTCTCTGAGACAGAGATGAAGGAGGCCACCATCAGCGGTTGCGACGGCTACAACATGGGGAAGTGGAACCCGCTGGTTCTAGGGCACAGCGCCTGATCGGCAGCACTGCAGTAGTACATGCATGGGAGCGTCCCATGGGAGTAGTACCAAATGCTCCAGAGGTTCCTCGCTAGACCTCGTATACGGTGTGTGTGTGTGTGTACAGTGTACATATATACATTGGTGTAAACATGCAAGAAACAAGCCGACGATGTGCCCCGTGTGGCATCGGGTCAATCAGTAGTTTATGATCGTGCTCGTGATTTGCGGATTTTGACACAATTAGTTTATCAAAAGAAATATTGTAAATCATACAAAAGAGCCGACTAAAGTTTTATTTAAAAAATACTCCCTCCGTTGCTAAATATAAGTCTTTTTAGAGATTTCAATACAAACTACAATTGATGTATATAGACATATGTTAAGAGTGTAGATTCACTTATTTTGCTTCATATGTAGTCCCTTATTGCATTAGCTATACGGATCTAGAGACGGGAGTTGAATTGTGCCTTGCTTGAGCTAAACAAACCGACGATGGTAAAAATAGAAAAAAAAACTCTTCCCAGTCAAAAAACCAACTATCTATAAAAATTACCAAACAAAAACGCCCAAAAAGTTAGTTCCTAAAAAAAGTTTAAAACTAATTCAAAAAATATGCCCCCCCTCCCCCCAAAATCACTTTTTACTAAAAAAACATTTTGAAATGTACAACATGAAAATATTCTTTTCAATAGAGAAATGTTCCAATTTTCATAAAAATGTTAGCTATTTTTCAAAAGGTGTTACATTTTAATGAAAACATTAACTTTTATTAAAAATAAGAAAATTTCCATGTTTAACATTATTATCGACGTTTATTAAAACTGGATATAAAAAATGGTGCAAAATTACACGCGAAGCACGTTGTTCCCCTTTTATAGCCCGGTGCAACGCACGGGCATTTGTACTAGTCTCTCCCTAATAATAAAGCACGGATTGGGTCTCCGGGTTCACTGTCGCGGCGCTTTTACAAAAAGGTCCCTGTGGTTTTTAGGCAATCAACCCGCGGTCCCTTTTTAAAGTGAAACCTTGAAAACGCTTCGTATTTACAAAAAAAAACTCTATTAAACCAAACCAATCCTCTGCCTCCTCCCCTGCTCTTGCCATCGCCCGCAGAACACCACCCAATTCATCGCTCGCTCGCCGAGATGCAAGCGGCCGCGGCGGCCGGGAGTGGATGCGCGGGGGAGAAGTAGTTCGGGTCTGCGCCGCCGCCCTTTGCCTCCACCCCACCACCGTCCACGCCGCCGCCACCACCGCCGTCCGCGCCGCCGCCCTTTGCCGCCGCCGTCACCACCGCCGTCCGCGCAACCGCCCTTTG
>NW_025270581.1:0-1405 GCF_018294505.1 Triticum aestivum | reverse complement strand
TATTGGTCGCGACCAAATTTCTCATTCAGAGCGGTGCAGAGACCCTCCCAGGTAAAGGATCTACTGTCCGATTCGTGCAACTGGAGCCAGCATGCCGCGGCTCCTGTGAAATGCAACATTGACACGTGAACCCAAAGATCTCTCTGAACCCCATACACATCAAAGTATGTTTCGCATCTAGCCTTCCAGAACTGCGGGTTCTTACCGTCGAACTGTGGAAAGTCCAGTTTCGGCAACGCCCAGTGCACCTGCTGTGTGTGATTGTTCTGTTGTGCGCCATTCGATGACCCCCAGCCAGCAGTGCAGTCTAACTCCAAACCCCTAGATGCTGAAATTTCAGGTGGAGAAGGACGCGCACCCTTGACCGGAGGCGGCTGTAGGGTGGTGACCACCCCATGAGCCAGACCCCCGGAGTTGTAGACGTCGCCGTGGCCGTCGGGCCCGTGGTGCGTGAGGTCGACGACCGCTGGAGGCGGCGCCGTCCGCCTCACCGCGTCCTCCGTCGGTGGATACGGAGTTGCGAGCGCCGGGTGAAGCGCGATTCGCCCCACTTGGGTGCGCAACTCGTCGAGCTGCTGCTACAGGTTGGTGAAGGCGGGCCGCCAGAGCTCGAGTGACGTCTGTATTGCCTCCAGCCGGGCATCGTTAGCCGCGCGGCCTTCGTTGACCGATCTGATCAGATCTGCCCACTACGCCTCCATCGCCGCCGCCTGCTTGGTCTGGTAACGGGGCTTGGGGTAGGCAGTCTCCAGATCGTCTGGACCTCTGATACCACTTGGAATGGTTCTGATCTAAGGCGAGATGTATTACAGAGTTGGGGATCGGAAAGGGGAGGAAGAGGAGGCCAGGAGAAGAGCAGCTTCTCTTTTCAGTTTCTAGATATTTCTCGATACCCTCCAACACACAGCTGTGGGGAACTAATACCCGCGGGCACAGCCGCACTCACCCACTACCCCTGACCTTGGCCCCCTTGCCAGCTCTTCGTTGGCTTGTTCCGCACGCCCTTCGTCCTCTAGCTTTCCGCGTTCGTCGTGGCCCACTGGTGGCTGTGGGACCGCTCTGTCAGTCGTGACAGCGAGCAGCCTCTCGTCTCGCTTAATGCGAGAAATAGACGCGGGGTACTAGCCACGTCCGCTCCTAGGAATATGCATGGGTCGGGCTGATGACCCCAAGGCTATCAACCACTAGGTCACGTTTGTCAGGCCCAGGAGCATCAAGAAGGATTTTCTCAAAACTTGACAGGCGTGTTTCGTCACCTTTACCCTTTGATGCAACTGATCTATGTGTAACTCTAGGCACCCCTGATGACTGATGTCTGTGTAAGCTGAGGCGTGAGGGTCGGAGAGGGCAACTCATACACACACAATATTGTGGTAAATCAGTCTATATTTTGTAGCCCCTCAAT
>NW_025270580.1:0-1405 GCF_018294505.1 Triticum aestivum | reverse complement strand
CGCATAGCATGTGCGAAAGAGTAGAGAGGCTCACGGCTAAAACTGGACGCACTTCGTGTACAAACTGGACAAACTCTTTCGGAGTATCAGGGTTTCAGACGAGAACTCATCTGTTACACGGGCGCTTCAATATTTTTTAAACTTATTTGAAGTCCGGACTTCTTTTGTCTTCAGTATGCAGCATTCAAAGCGACATCATCAATTTCCAACATGTTCTGACATCATTTGTTGTTTTTCGGTCATTTACCTAATTGTTTAGAGAGCTAAATGACCGTGAAATTGAAAATCACTACAAAATGAATTCTGAAAATGTTGAAACTTGGCATGGTATCATCATTTCACCCGCATAGCATGTGCGAAATAGTAGAGAGGGTCAAAGCAAAAACTGGACGCACTTCGTGTACAAACTAGACAAACACTTTCGGAGTATCAGGGTTTCGGACAAGAACTCATCTGTTACACGGGCACTTCAATGTTTTTTAAACTTATTTGAACTCCATCCTTCTTTTGTGTTCAGTATGTAGCATTCAAAGCGATGTCATCAATTTCCAACATGTTCTGATATCATTTGTTGTTTTTCGGTCATTTACCTAATTGTTTAGAGAGCTAAATGGCCGTGAAATTGAAAATCACTACAAAATGAATTCTGAAAATGTTGAAACTTGGCATGGTATCATCATTTCGCCCGCATAGCTTGTGCGAGAGAGTAGAGAGGGTCACGGAAAAAACTGGACGCACTTCGTGTACAAACTAGACAAACCCTTTCGGAGTATCAGGGTTTCAGACGAGAACTCATGTGTTACATGGCACTTCAATGTTTTTTAAACTTATTTGAACTCCGGACTTCTTTTGTGTTCAGTATGCAGCATTCAAAGCGACATCATCAATTTCCAACATGTTTTGACATCATTTGTTGTTTTTCGGTCATTTACCTAATTGTTTAGAGAGCTAAATGACCGTGAAATTGAAAATCACTACAAAATGAACTATGAAAATGTTGAAATTTGGCATGGCATCATCATTTCACCCGCATAGCATGTGCGAAAGAGTAGAGAGGGTCACGGCAAAAACTGGAAGCACTTTGTGTTTAAATTGGACAAACTCTTTTAGAGTAAAAGGGTTTCGGACGAGAACTCATCTGTTACACGGGCACTTCAATGTTTTTTAAACTTATTTGAACTCCGGACTTCTTTTGTGTTCAGTATGCAGCATTCAAAGCGACGTCATCAATTTCCAACATGTTCTGACATCATTTGTTGTTTTTCGGTCATTTACCTAATTGTTGAGAGAGCTAAATGACCGTGAAATTGAAAATCATTACAAAATGAACTCTGAAAATATTGAAACTTGGCATGGTATAATCATTTCACCCGCATAGCATGTGCGAAAGGGTAGAGAGGGTCAC
>NW_025270579.1:0-1405 GCF_018294505.1 Triticum aestivum | reverse complement strand
CACCGCGCCCGCCCGCGAAGGAGGGACCCGCGTCGCCCCCAACGCGCGGAGGAGGAAGAGCAGGGCCCCGCCGCCGCCGGCGCCGGTCAGGCGAGCCCGGCCGTGCCCCCTGGCGACGGCGAGGGAGGAAGGAGGAGGAGGGGAGACCGGAGGCGGCGGGATCTGGGCGCCCGCCCCGGCCGCCTCGCGGGTGGCGGCGCAGGCGGGAGGGGGGACCCTGACGTTACAATGGAAAACAGAAAAATATGACTAGATTCCCTACTGTTGTACATTCATACTACTGTCCATGTATCGCTTCTGCTCAACTATAATACACGGAAACATGAAAGCTCATGTTTTTCCCTTGTTTGTGCAGAGTACAAGGATGATTCCTACATCTATGCATTGATATGCTGAACCACATTGGCATTGAGCCAAGCCAGGTTAGTGATTCAAAAATTCTGAAAAAAATCTGTGAAATGTTGTTGACACTTTGTTAAGTATTTGGTTTAACTATGTATGTTTGATTCTTATCCTATGAAGCATAATTAAAGTGTTGACTTTGTTTGACATTTTGATGTATTACGTCTAATTAGTAGCATTTGACTTTTGTTTCATTTCAGATGTCTGATGTAGACAACTAAGGCAATGGCTATTGCATTGTAGGACGAGAAGGTCCAACGCGGTGGCGGCGGGTACATACCCAACGCGGCGACCCGTGGGCGCACCGGTTCTAGGGCCTTGAGAGCTGGGCCGGCATCCAGGCGGTGAACATGGATTGTGGCGTGTGGAAGTGGGCGGTGGTGGGCAGGGAACAATGTGGCCCTGTCAGCGTCCTCTTCGTTTAGCTTGACATGATCGTCGTTCAGCTGAAAACAAGATTACCTAAGGGATATTAAGACTAGGACATGAATGCACAATACTTTTCCGATGTGATTTTTGTAAATGGAATTAACTTTGTAGAGTTGGCATGACATGCGCCTTCACTAGCGTTAATAATAGACCCTCCCTCCTTCCAAATTCCTGACCAATCATTGTTTTTGTAAGGATCCTTCTCGACTTTTGTTAGTTGTTCATCTATTGTTCATCTATGAATGAATTTAAC
Organism: Triticum aestivum; assembly: GCF_018294505.1. Lineage (NCBI taxonomy): Eukaryota > Viridiplantae > Streptophyta > Magnoliopsida > Poales > Poaceae > Triticum > Triticum aestivum. The sequence continues at coordinate 321 of NW_025270579.1, read as the reverse complement.
CATGTGGTCTAACTGATTGGTCATATGAACTTATGAAGTAGTTGTCGTGTGTACTAATTGCGACAAATGGAATCCTTTGCTTTTTGCATTGTTCACTAATATCATTAATAGATATGCATGTGTTACCGATATTTCTTAATTTGGCTGACTGAGCATTACTAGGCTATAATTCTTTGTGACTTTTGATTTTGTTTGTTGTTCTGATCCTATGTCGAATCAATCCCGATCCATGGGGAAGAAGATACAAGGGGACCGACCACTGAGTCGATGATGCCGACGATCGAGGACGGCAAACATAATCATTTTGGTGTCATAGGTTCA
>NW_025270578.1:0-1405 GCF_018294505.1 Triticum aestivum | reverse complement strand
GTAATGCCTGCAAACCTGTACCAGTCGGACAAAATCCTCCGTGCACTGAAGATGCCCTATGATAAGATACATGCCTGTGAGAAAGGATGTGTCTTGTTTAGGCTTGACTATGCGGACTTGAACTATTGTCCCATTTGCAAGTCTTCCAGGTATGTTGTGGTAGACAACGGTATGGGTGAGAAGACACAGACCAAAATCCCCGTTAGTGTTCTTCGGTATATGCCAATCGTACCAAGACTTCAACGTCTTTTCATGGTCGAAGAGACGGCCAGACAGATGACATGGCACAAAACGGGCAAAAGAACCGAACTAGATGCAAATGGGAATCTGATGATTGTACACACATCGGATGGTGTTGCGTGGAAAAAGTTTGATGAATTACATGGTGACAAAGCGGCAGATCCGAGGCATCCTCGAGTCGGCATCAGCACGGATGGGTTCAGTGTGTTTGGTATGTTTTTTGGAGGTTTTGTTTCTAGCATGTCTTTAATTTATCTACTATATTGTGCTTCAGTATATAATAATAGATGCGGGGTATTGGAAATGATTAGTTTATAGTCATATGTTGTCGAACTTTAATTACCACGTGTATGGCAGTTGTTTGTGCATATTATTCTTTTTAAAAAAAATCACAGCCACACGATGATACAGTTTTTCTATAGCATTATGCCTCAGCTCAATTTTTCAAATTATTGTCAAAGTTGTGGTGACCGTTTCTCATCATGCTTTATATATCTTGTCATTGTTTGCAAGGGAAGTGTGTCGACATTTAGTGATCAACAAATATGCATTGTTTATTTCTGAGGTTGACAACACATATATTCTTAAGAACGTGAGTAGAAGAACTATAGTCAAAATATAAAATATATTACAAATTGCAAGACCTAGGTAGGGCATCTCTGGCAGGTATATTTTCCCCTTGTTGAACTCAGCTTAGTTACTGCCAAATTTCTGTAACTATTGTGAATCAAATTGACTGTCATAATTTCCAGCAATATAGACCAAAACTTACATAAAATCTTATACAGGACTACTACTGACGATTTTCTTGCTATTGTAGCAAGGTTGCCAGGAACCCCTCGAGTCCTTAGCACATAACTTACACAAAATAGTTCAGAAGTGGAAACCAACCTGTAAGAACCACGATTCCAATCCATTTTCGATAATTTTATACCATGATCGTTGCTTGATTAACTCCAGTGTTTCGACAATCATAGACATATCTCCCTAACATTGCAAAGCTAGTTACTCGCCATGTTTTCACATTCTATTATACTACTGGTAGCATTGAAGTTTATAATTAGTGTTCTAAGGCCCTCCACCATGTAGGCGGTGCCAAAACTCTGAAAAGTATGCCACGCGCGCATCAATGCTAGAAGAATTTTTTTTAGCACCGCCCACACAA
>NW_025270577.1:0-1405 GCF_018294505.1 Triticum aestivum | reverse complement strand
CACTCGGAGGCTTAGCTGCAGCCTCGTGCTCGCCTAAGTTATCAAAATCCTACCGAGTGGTAAGCCAGCCTTCCACTCGGAGGCTTAGCTGCAGCCTCGTGCTCGCCTAAGTTATAAAAATCCTACCGAGTGAAGAGCAACCCTCTCACTCGGGGGCTTAGCTGCAGTCCAAGCACTCGCCTAAGTTGTGAAAATCCTACCGAGTGAAGAGCAACCCTCTCACTCGGGGGCTTAGCTGCAGTCCAAGCACTCGCCTAAGTTGTGAAAATCCTACCGAGTGAAGAGCAACCCTCTCACTCGGGGGCTTAGCTGCAGCCCTGTGCTCGCCTAAGTTACAAAAATCCTGCCAAGTGGAGAGCAACCCTCTCATTCGGAGGGCTTAGCTGCAGCCCAGTGCTCGTCTAAGTGGACTAAAGAATAAGTCGATTGCAGCACAGGCACCTTGCTTTGAACCTGCAAAAGACATTCCGAGCCGAAGGCAATCGTATTCAAGCAGCAAATCCAAGTTTGAATCGACATCTAAAGGAACCGAAAGTGCTCAGGCGTCAAGCCTGTTCAGGTTTGTCGGTTACAATTTCACTCGGCATACCGAGGCAAATTTAAAACGTCGAGCCAGAAGAAGTTTTTTACCCCTCCTGTGGAGGGCTGGAAGGTGCAACAAATTCATCAAGGTCAATCCCGTCGGCGATCCGAGTGGCAGCTGCAAGGAAAGTTTCCATAAAGGATCTGAAGTCGTGCTTCTTGGTATTGGCCACCCGAAGGGCCGCCAGCTTCTCTTCTCGCGCATCTCGAGTCGATGCGAGATGTGGCGGCCTTCAGCCTTGCGAGATAGTCCACGACAGCTGCAACACGAGACTCCAGTCGGAAAACATCCATGGCAACTTCGTCGTTCACCGGAGAATTGACAGGGTCAAGGTTTGGCTCCAGTCGGCTGGTTTCTTCTTCAAAGTTTTGACAAAATTCTGCAAGGGTGATCACTAAGTCAAGGAGATAGTCGAATGGAAAAAGCCACAATTGGAAATATTTGCCAAACATGGAGGTCTACCTTCAAGCATAAGGAACAACTTCTTGGCAAGGCCACTCAGGAAGGCCTCCAGTTCAGTTTTCTTCTCAGTCAATTTGCTGACTTGGTCGGTCAGGGCAGCTTTGTCAGTTTTCAGTCGACTGACCTCCTTGTTGGCAATCCCAAGAGCAGCTTTCAGATTGGTATTGTCTTGTTCGAGCTTGGTGACTGAAGCTAACTTCTCGTCAGCAAGCTTGATCTTCTCAGCTAGCTCAAGGTCTTTCTTCTGCTGGGCCTCCCTTACCTTACCTGCAAGTTACAGCAAGATCAGATGCTGAAACAAGCAAGGGGAAAAGCAGTCGTCAGGGTCTCACCAAACATACCTTCGGTCTCCTCCTTTGC
>NW_025270576.1:0-1405 GCF_018294505.1 Triticum aestivum | reverse complement strand
GCACCATCCCCCATCTGCACCAGACCACGGTAAGGCCGTTGACCCACTGCGCACGGTAAAGTCGTTCAATGCGGCTCCACCTCCGGAGGTAACCATTTGGAAAGCGTCGGCAGAGGGAAACATGTGGGTTGCGATGCAGTCTGCGGTGGGAAGCTGTAGGATCTTGAGAAGAGGTGTCTAGAGGGGGGGGGGGTGATTAGACACTAAGTACCAAAGTTGCAGTTTTTAAAGTTTTTAGGTTCAAGTGGAGTTTAGGCACAAATTCAACATTCACAATACATATCAAGAAAACATGCAAAGAGTATACGAGCAGCGGAAAGTAAAGCATGCAACTTGCAAGAATGTAAAGGGAAGGGTTTAGAGGATTCAAACGCAATTGGAGACACGGATGTTTTTGGCGTGGTTCCGATAAGTGGTGCTATCGTACATCCACGTTGATGGAGACTTCAACCCACGAAGGGTAATGGTTGCGCGAGTCCACGGAGGGCTCCACCCACGAAGGGTCCATAAAGAAGCAACCTTGTCTATCCCACCATGGCCGTCGCCCACAAAGGACTTGCCTCACTAGCGGTAGATCTTCACGAAGTAGGCGATCTCCTTGCCCTTACAAACTCCTTGGTTCAACTCCGCAATCTTGTCGGAGGCTCCCAAGTGACACCTAGCCAATCTAGGAGACACCACTCTCCAAGAAGTAACAAATGGTGTGTTGATGATGAACTCCTTGCTCGTGTGCTTCAAATGATAGTCTCCCCAACACTCAACTCTCTCTCATAGGTTTTGGATCTGGTGGAAAGAAGTTTGAGTGGAAAGCACCTTGGGAAAGGCTAGAGATCAAGATTCATATGGTAGGAATGGAATATCTTGGCCTCAACACATGAGTAGGTAGTTCTCTCTCAGAAATAGGATGTTGGAACTGTAGGTTTGTTCTGATGGCTCTCTCCACGAATGAAGAGGAGGTGGAGGGGTATATATAGCCTCCACACAAAATCTAGCCGTTACACACAATTTGCCAAACTCGGTGGGACCGATTCAACAGACTCGGTCGGACCGATTTAGCAAACCTAGAGACCGTTAGGATTTTCGGTGGGACTGACATGCATCTCGGTAGGACCGATTCGGTTAGGGTTAGGGCATAACGTAATCTCGGTGAGACCGACTACACAAACTCGGTGTGACCGATTTTGGTAACAAGCTTACCAGAGAGTTGGTCAGGCAAACTCGGTGAGACCGATTACTCAAACTCGGTGGGACCGATTCTGGTAATAAGCTAACCAGAAAGTTTGCATTGTAATCTTGGTAGTACCGATTGCACAAACTCGGTGAGACCGATTTTTGTAATGGACATACACAGAGAGATTACAATCCCATCTCGGTGAGACCGAGATCCCTATCGGTGAAACCGATT
>NW_025270575.1:966-1405 GCF_018294505.1 Triticum aestivum | reverse complement strand
GATTTCCATGGTTGTCGAATCCCAAGGAGTGCTTACGTGTTCATTGTCAAGACTCGTAGTTTTGGATGATTCTGACCCGTTTCTTGGACTATTACTCAGTTTTGGGGTCTTGAAGTGAATTCCACGATTGACGAACCCCGGGGTGCGTCTATGTGTCGGTCATGAACACTCGCGTTTTTGGTCGATTGTGACCTGTTTCATGGTCTATTAGTCACCGTTTTGGGGTCCCGTAGTGATTTCCATAGTTATTGAACCCCAAGGTGCACTTACGTGTCGGTCATCAACACTCGCAGTTTTGGCCGATTCTGGCCTGTTTCATGGACTATCACTCACTCTTTTGGGGTCCCGGAGTGATTTCAGCACTTGATGAACCCCGGGGTGCGTCTACGTGTCGGTCATCAACACTCGCGTTTTTGGTCGATTGTGACCCATTTCGTGG
>NW_025270575.1:0-519 GCF_018294505.1 Triticum aestivum | reverse complement strand
TTGACGAACCCCGGGGTGCGTCTACGTGTCGGTCATCAACACTCGCGGTTTTTGGCGATTCTGACCCGTTTCGTGGACTATTAATTATTGTTTGGGTGTCCCAGAGCGATTTCCATGGTTGTCGAATCCCAAGGAGTGCTTACGTGTTCATTGTCAAGACTCGTAGTTTTGGATGATTCTGACCCGTTTCTTGGACTATTACTCAGTTTTGGGGTCTTGAAGTGAATTCCACGATTGACGAACCCCGGGGTGCGTCTATGTGTCGGTGATGAACACTCGCGTTTTTGGTCGATTGTGACCTGTTTCGTGGTCTATTAGTCACCGTTTTGGGGTGCCGTAGTGATTTCCATAGTTATTGAACCCCAAGGTGCACTTACGTGTCGGTCATCAACAATCGCAGTTTTGGCCGATTCTGGCCTGTTTCATGGACTATCACTCACTCTTTTGGGGTCCCGGAGTGATTTCAGCACTTGATGAACCCCGGGGTGCGTCTACGTGTCGGTCATCAACACTCGCGTT
>NW_025270574.1:0-1405 GCF_018294505.1 Triticum aestivum | reverse complement strand
TTTTGTTAGCCACATTTCAGATTAAGCAACGCCGAGGACGGCTTTGTTTTCAAGAAGGGGAGGATGATGAGGACATGACTACCTTTGATACGACCAAAAATATTGCATATATGCATATTTGTCAGGTGATTTCTAGTGCAAACTATTCAATAATCTATTTATGTTATACAGAACAAAAATACTTCACACACTTTTGTGTTTTGTCTAATTGCAGGTGTATGAGACATTTGTGCAATCCACATATGAAGATAAGGGAGAAAGAGATGTTTACTTGCTGTTCAAAAAGTTCTCTCACGTCACTTTTGGCCCAAGAGAAGATAGAGTCCAAGTCTCTCACGTTCTGGATTCAGATTCGGACTGCACAGACATACCTGACTCAAAACGCCAACAACTTTTTCATACGGACTCCGAATTGGGTGATTCTTTTTTTGTTGGAAACTAGATTTCGTGCTCTTTCCAACACAATTCGATTCACCTTTAAATGCGTCCGGAGCATTGAGTTATGGTCGAAACAATCTGACGTTGCACCAGAATCCGAGTCAAACTACAAGTCCAAAGGTGTTGCATCACCTCCACTTGGGCCCATGTGCCTTGTACGACCTGATAGAGGCAAAGGTGTCCCGTCTTTCGATGAGATGATGAATATCGCTTTGATGGAAGTCGACTTTGACGATCCGACTACGAACGTGCGAGGACGTCGCGCCTTAGCAATCGCTAAACCAACTCCGAGAGGTTATCGACCACGCCGGAGCACGATCAACCTGACCACGAGGGTCTGTTTCCTGCGAGCAAACGAAGAACAGGCAAGAAACTGAGATTGCAATCTGGATATTGCGAATATAAGATGAAAGCTTTATTGATCAAGGTGGGGTTCTGTGACGCCTTTGTCTGGTCGCTGAACACAAACGAAGTACGCGAAGTTGCAGCTATGGCGAACTTTTAATCTAAACAAAACCCAAAGTCTAAACGATGCCCTAAGGGCTGTATTTATGGAGGAAGAGGGGGGGAATTTCGTGGCCCTTGAGGAAGGGGTCCGAAACCAACCCTATCTCTTGTTTCCCCACACATACGGACTCTAAAAACAGCCTATACTTATGTATTTCGAAATCACATGGGCCTGGCCCAATAATAAGGTGACGCAGCACCTAGAATAGCCTCTGGACGAAAGTTATGAAGTAGCATCTTGTATATTTCGTCCAAGGCTTCATGCACGCATTATGGTGGCTTCAACGTCCTGAAATCATCACTTGTAACTCCGTTCTTGTTCCCCATGCGCATGCCATCATCTCCATGCTTGTTCTTGCTCCAATGTTCATCCTTCTCAAAGCTAGGCCCTTCATTTGTAAGCAAAACAAATGTATCCAATTTAGGCAGCATCATATTCTCATGAACATTAGAATCATTA
>NW_025270573.1:0-1405 GCF_018294505.1 Triticum aestivum | reverse complement strand
TGCACATGCTATGTGGATGAAATGATGATACCATGCCAACTTTCAACCTTTTTAGAGTTCATTTGAAATGCTTTTCAATTTTATGGTCTTATAGCTCAAAATAATTAGTAAATGCATGAAAGATAACAAATGAAGTCAGAAAGGATTGACAAATGATGATGTGGCTTTTAATGGTGCATTTTGAACACAGAAAAACTCAGGAGTTCAAATAAGTTTAAAAAATGAAATCCCTTTGTAACAGACGAGTTTCTGTATGAAATCCTGATACTTTGAAAGAGATTGTCCGTTTTGTACACGAAGTGCATCCAGTTTTTGCCGTAACCCTCTCAACTTTCTTGCACATGCTATGTGGATGAAATGATGATACAATGCCAACTTTCAACCTTTTCAGAGTTTATTTGAAATGCTTTTCAATTTTATGGTCTTATAGCTCAAAATAATTTGTAAGTGCATGAAAAATAACAAATGAAGTGAGAAATGATGATACCATGCCGACTTTCGACCTTTTCAGAGTTCATTTTAAATGCTTTTCAATTTCAGGGTCTTATAGCTCAAAATAATTAGTAAATGCATGAAAAATAACAAATGAAGTCAGAAAGGATTGAAAAATGATGATGTGGCTTTGAATGGTCCATTTTGAACACACAAAAAGTCAGGAGTTCAAATAAGTTTTAAAAAATGAAATCCCTTTGTAATAGACGAGTTTCCGTATGAAATCCTGATACTTTGAAAGAGATGGTCCGTTTTGTACACGAAGTGCATCCATTGTTTGCCGGGACACTCTCAACTTTCTTGCACATGCTATGTGGATGAAATGATGATACCATGCCAACTTTCAACCTTTTTAGAGTTCATTTGAAATGCTTTTCAATTTTATGGTCTTATAGCTCAAAATAATTAGTAAATGCATGAAAAATAACAAATGAAGTCAGAAAGGATTGACAAATGATGATGTGGCTTTGAATGGTGCATTTTGAACACACAAAAAGTCAGGATTTCAAATAATTTTAAAAAATGAAATCCCTTTGTAAGAGACGAGTTTCCGTATGAAATCCTGATACTTTGAAAGAGATTGTCCGTTTTGTACACGAAGTGCATCCAGTTTTTGCTGTAACCATCTCAACTTTCTTGCACATGCTATGTGGATGAAATGATGATACCATGCCAACTTTCAACCTTTTCAGAGATCATTTGAAATCCTTTTCAATTTTAGGGTCTTATAGCTCAAAATAATTAGTAAATGCATGAAAAATAACAAATGAAGTCAGAAGGGATTGAAAAATGATGACGTGGCTTTGAATGGTGCATTTTGAACACATAAAAAGTCAGGAGTTCAAATAAGTTTAAAAAAATGAAATCCCTTTTTAACAGACGAGTTTCCGTATGAAATCCTGATACTTTGAAA
>NW_025270572.1:0-1405 GCF_018294505.1 Triticum aestivum | reverse complement strand
AGCGAGCTGTCTGCCTCGTCAACTCCTGAGGAACAGGAGCAGCGGCGACTGCAACAGAAGCTTCGTGCGCGGCCAAAGCTTGGCGTTAGCAAGGGACGACGGGGAAGACACGAGGCCGGACTGGCCGGAGCTCGATGTGTTGCTGAGGGGAACCGGAACCGACTGCCGGAGCCTTGATTCAAAGAAGAGGACGGCCGTGGCGTCCCTGCTCGACGGACTGGGCCATTTCAGGCGATGAAGACATGCGCCCACTTCCTAGATGGAGCAGAGGACTTGGCACGTCTACGATGACGAGGAATCATACGAGGAGGTCGGGGATGAGGCATCGGGGCCGGATCCTGTACAGAGGAGGACACGGGCGAGGCGGAGGAAGGCGGGCGCCGGCGTCAACTAGTGCTCCGGGAAGGTCGAGGAGGCAGGGCACGGCGTGCAGCAAGGATGCAACGGTGCGGCGCTGGAGCATGGCAAAGTAGTGTAGCAGTGGCGAGGTCGGGGCAAGGGCAGCGCCATAGGAGGGGTTCGAGGGAGATCGAGGAGAGGAACGAGGGAAGTGGGGGCGGTCCTGGGGATCGAGAGAGAGATTGAGGCGAGGGAGATTGGATCGGGCAGAGGGCATCGGGCGCGTGCGTCCTCTCCTGGCGGCGCGAGGTTAGCGAGAGGAGGGAGAGATGGGAGATGGGGATCGGGCTGCGGTACTAGGGTTAGAAAGCGGGACTGGGAAGCGGGCTGGCCTGGACTGAGGCCCAAGTGGCCAGCTAGGCGACTCTCTCTCTCCCACTCCTTTGTTTTTTTAAAAAAACAGAGAACTAAAAGAAAGGAAAAAGGACAGAGGAGAAGGTTGAAGAAGAATTTGGACAAGCGGTAAATTTTCTTGGACTCACAAAAATATGTTTGGTCCGAGAAAATTAGGAAAGACCAAGATTGAAAGAATAAATTCAAATTTCTTTGAATTTAATTCAAAAATTTTGAACTAGGATAGGTTTTAGGAGTGCCCAAAAATGTTGAGAAATTAGGTGGAGCTCTGGAAAATGACGAAAGGACATGTGGCAAAGTTAGAGGCCAAGAGTTGAAATAACGAAAGGCATTGGGATTTTGCAAGTGTGTTATGGTGAATTTCAAATTAAAGAAATATTTAATATAGCTCCCTACTATCGGGAGGATATGTTATAACGAGAAGTCACCCTTCCCTCGATTTAAATGGATCAAAGATCCATGCCATTTATTTAGTTGAGATGCAAAAAGACTTATGACATGATGACATGATGCAATGCACATGATGCAACGAACCAAAACGAATCACCCGACAACACCCAGAAACATGGAAGGCATCTGAAGCTCTGGCCTTGGTGCGTTACAACACTCCACCACTACGAAAGGATCTTGTCCCGAGATCTAGAATCGCAAC
>NW_025270571.1:0-1405 GCF_018294505.1 Triticum aestivum | reverse complement strand
CAACGGAGAGGAAAACCAATCAATGCAATGCAACGATATGATGCATGAATGTGACATGGCAATATGCTGTGAATTGAGCTAATGCAGCTAGCAACAAGTGCAAGGGAGTCCATTTGAACCAAAGGTTCAAATGCAAACTCTAGTTTGAGCATTTAATGTGCCATTTGAATGTTTTCACTTATACAGCAGGTATAAGTTGGTTTTTCATGCATGAAAGTAGCATAAATGGATAGATTGGATTTTTCTGATAATTTTTCATATATAAATCTTTTCAATCTGAGTTATAGATTATTTTCTATGATTTTTAGAAGTTTATAGGATTTTCTGGAATTTTCTGTATAAGAATAAATCCAGAAAATGATTTATAGCGTCAGCATTACATCACAGTGACATCAGCAGGTCAACTGGGCGGTCCAGGTCAAACCTGGACGGTGGGGCCCGCATGTCAGTGTCACTGGCTGGTTTGGGTGGATGACAAGTGGGACCGGTCAACGTTGACTTGACCAAAGTCAAAGCTGACATGTGGGGTCCACGGCATTAGCTTAATTTAAACAGGAAATAACCCTATGGTTAATTAAGGGCGGAGCCCGTCTGTCAGTGAGCTAGGGGGGTTAGTTAGTGGCGTCATTAGCCGCTAATGATGTCGCCACGTCAGCCTCGCCGGAATATGGCCGGCGGCAAGCATTCCGCACGGCGGAGGCGTCGGGTTTTGCCATCCGGCGACCATTGGGCTCGGGGTTTGGCCCTACGGGCTGCTGGACGTGCACCGCATCCAACGGAGCAGGCGGCTGGGCGAGGGGAGGTCGGGAACTACGGTGGCGACCACTTGGGCGGCGGCCGGAGCTCGGGCAACGGCGGAGATGGCGCTACAGGGCACGGCAGGGCGAACCCGTGGGTGCTTCAGGTTCACAGGAGCGCGGCGAGCACGCTGGTGATGCTCGGGCGAGCCGCCGAGCTCGGGAGCATGGAGCTCGTTAGCAATGGCGGCGGCGAGCTTCGGCGGAGATGGGGAACGAAGCTAGAGCATGAACGCGAGTAGGAGAGGAAGGGGAGTAGGTCCGTGAGCTCACAGTAGTTGCAGCAGAGGCTACGGCGAGCTCGGAGGAGGTCCGAAGCGAGCGGGGCGGCGGAGGCGATCTCGGCGACCCGAGGAAGAAGAAGGCGTCGGCGGCGGCGCTTCGAGGCGTCCGGCGTTGTGTAGCTCAGCGAGGGGGTCGAGGACGAAGTGGCGGAGCTTCTGGGCGCGTCGGTGAGGCGAGGGGGAGGCGGTGGCCGCGGTGGTGGCGAGCGGCGGCGACGGCTGTGTTCGGGTGGACGCGCGTGAGGGAGACAGAGGAGGGGATGAGCTCGAGGGAGAGGTCGAGGCGTCGAGGGGGTGTCGTGGCGCCGCGAGGGAGATCCAGGG
>NW_025270570.1:0-1405 GCF_018294505.1 Triticum aestivum | reverse complement strand
CACGAGGAGGCGGAGAGATCAAGGCGGGGTACGTCACGAGGTGCCCGTGATGCAAGCCATGACGACTGGGGGCGCTAGGCGGGTGCCAGCCCGCGCAGTGTCCTCCCTTCCTCTTTGGTGCAAAGGGGGCAAGCGCAGCCGCGGAGTACCGAGGCATCAGGCAAAGGTTGCCATTTCGGTGCAACGAGACCAAGACCAGGAGGACTACGAGACGGAGGTCACCGTGGAGCCCAAGACGACGTCATCACCAGAGCTTTGCGCAGGCAAAGACTACTTTTGTCAGCATAGTTGATACTAGCTGTCCCCCTTCAAATTAGCCCGCCATTGTTGGCTCCCTTCCTGCTCGATATTTGGGAAGAGGACCAGGGCCTCTATAAATAGGACCAGCCACCCACCGAGCAAAGGGGGGTTTTTTGGGAAGAAAAGAGAGGGATCGAAGGATAGAGAAGATCAGGTAGAGAGAGAGAGAAGGGTGACTGAGCTCCTCCCAGCAGTTCATCGCCCCAGCCAAGAACAGACCCTCGCGAGGCTGTTCTTCCTTGGTTTGTTCATCATCATCAGCCCAAGAGGCAATCCACCACACGACACACTGGAGTACGGTGTTACACCACAACGGTGGCCCGAACCAGTATAAACCCTGCGTCTCTTGTGTTGTTATTTCCTTAGTTTAGATCCTAGCAAGGCGGAGGAGTGCTGAAAGTGCGTTATATTGACTAGAGGGGGGTGAATAGGCGATTTTTATGAAAGTCTTCAAAACGTGGGAGTTATGAAGACAAACATCAAAGATTTTGCCTGTTACTATGCAGCGGAAGTTAGATTACACTAGGCAAGCCATGGTCAAGTATTCAATAGAGTGAAACCACAAAGACAAACAGCTGTAGTGTAATAAGGATCAGGTAGGAAGAAGTTATGAAGTTATGAAGCCAAACAGATCATACATTCACGTTGTGAAGACAAAAGATAGAGCAAGCATGCAATGGCTTCACAATCAGTAACAGTAAGAAAAAGGAAGTGAAGATGAAACCTGTGACTCATTGAAGATAATGATGTGTTGGACCAGTTCCAGTTGCTGTGACAACTGTACGTCTGGTTGGAGCGGCTAGGTATTTAAACCTTAGGACAGACAGTCCCGGACACCCAGTTCTGAACACGCAGCTCAGGACACCAAGTCCTCACCGTATTCTCCTTGAGCTAAGGTCACATAGTCCTCGCCCAATCACTCTGGTAAGTCTTCAAGGTAGACTCCCAAACCTTCACAGACTTCGTTCACTGGCAATCCACAATGTCTCTTGGATGCTCTGAACGCGACGCCTAACCGTCTGGAGGATTCACAGTCCTCAAGTGTAATAAGTCTTCAGATCACACAGACAAGAAGACTTAAGTGATGCCCAATGTTCTCTGGCTC
>NW_025270569.1:0-1405 GCF_018294505.1 Triticum aestivum | reverse complement strand
ATGTTTCATGCATGCATCATATTGTTGCACATTGTTTGGTGATGGTTGTGTATCGGTGTCCTTTGCGACAGGTTCTGCCTCCGAGGAGTACCGTGATTACCCTAACGAAGAACCATATCAGTGCATCGAACCATCAGGCAAGCAACCAACCATTTGATCATATCGATACAATCCCATGTTCTCGCTCCTGCTCTCTTTTACTGCATTAAGACAACGCGATTCAAACTGCTGTGTGCTACGGTAGTTGAACCCATTTCCTCTGCATGACCTGTCATTGCCACAGTAACTAGATGAAACCCACTAGCATGTGTAGGAGTTGATTGAGCCATATGTATGTGTTGTTCCTACCTTGCTATGCCTGCTATGCTTAGAGTCGTGTCAGGTCTGGTTCATCTGGGTGATGGGCTAGAGTGAAATGATTATGTCGGTAATGGGAGTGGTGTGGTGAACACGATTTGGTAAAGGTATCGATGAGAGGCCATGTAGGAGTACATGGTGGGTTGTTTCATTGAAACCGACCTTAAGCACTGAGATCTGTATATGTGATTTAAGATATAGCTACTACCATGCATTGGGCCCTGAAATATGACCCCGCTCGACTTCTTATTCACCCTAGCTCTCTGTCCAGGAGTTGCAAGTAGTTTCTGGTGTTTGTAGCCTACTGGAGGCCGTGGACAGCGCTGACCGTAGGGGTGGGCTGTGATGCGGTAGGTACGTGGCACAGTGTACCGAATACCCGTTAGGTATCTCGGGAACCCTGTTCACATCGTTCGGGGCCGTATGGGAAACCTCGGTCGGACTCCCTGCGGATGGAACCTGAATAGGCGATAAACCTGGACTAGAGGCTTAAGTGTTTAGGTAGGTCGTGGTCTACACCCACGTCGGCTTTCGCTTGAAGTCTGCCGAGCACATGTCGTGTGCAGACACTAAGTGGTGGAAACATGTATGAAGAAGTACACCCCTGCAGGGTTAACATGATCTATTCGAATAGCCGCGTCCACGGTAAAGGACTACTTGGTTGCCTATACAGTTCATAGACAAGTAAATGGAAACCACTAAAAGCCTCAAGATAAGTGTGAGTGCCGAGGATGGCTCTTCCGTAGGAAGACGGAGGTGGATCCTCGGTAGTGTATTGAAGTGGTGAGTAGTGGACTCGTGTGCGCAAAACCATTTCAAGTTGGAGTATCGTAGGATAGCCTAGCCAAGAGTCAGAGCTGGCTTGCTGCAATAACTCCACCAACCCTTCTTGATACTATGCATGTATGTAGGATCTGATGTAAGTCTTGCTGAGTACCTTTGTACTCATGTTGCTATAATCTACATTTTTACAGAAGACGCTGCAACCCCTTCTGATGGGTTCTATGTAGACGTTGACATCAACGAGTAGGCTAAAGACCCAGGTGGT
>NW_025270568.1:0-1405 GCF_018294505.1 Triticum aestivum | reverse complement strand
GACCCCAAAACAGCGAGTAATAGTCCACGAGACGGTCAGAATTAACCAAAATTGTGAGTGTTGATGACCGACACATAAACGCACCCCCGGGGTTCGTCAATCGTGGAAATCACTTCGGGACCCCAAAACTGAGTAATAGTCCAAGAAACGGGCCAGAATCGGCCAAAACTGCGAGACTTGACGACCAACACGTAAGCACACCTTGGGGTTCGACAACAATGGAAATCGCTTTAGGACCCGAAAACGGTGAGTAGTAGTCCACGAAAGGGACAGAATCAAAGAAAACCGCGATTGTTGATGACCGGAACATAAACGCACCAGGGGTTCGTCAATCGTGGAAATCCCTCCGGGACCCGAAACAGCGAGTTATAGTCCACAAAACGGGCCAGAATCGGCCAAAACTGCGAGTGTTGATGAACGACACATAAGTGCATCTTTGGGTTCAACAACTATGGAAATCGCTTCGGGACCCCAAAAAGGTGAGTAATAGTCCACGAAACGGGTCAGAATTGGCCAGAACTATGAGTGTTGACGACGGGCACGTAAACGCACCCCCGGGATCGTGAATCGTGGAAATCGCTCTGGGACCCAAAAACGGTGAGTAATAGTCCATGAGACGGACCAGAATTGGGCAAAATGGTGAGTGTTGATAACCGACACATAAACGCACCCCGGGGATCGCAAATCGTGTAAATCGCTCTAGGACCCCAAAACGGTGAATAATAGTGCACCAAACGGACCAGAATCGGCCAAAACTGCGATTCTTGATGACCGACAAGTAAGCGCACCGTAGGGTTTGTCAATCGTGGAAATCACTTCGGGATGCCAAAACTGTGTAATAGTTCAAAAACGGGCCAAAATCGGCCAAAACTGCGAGTCTTGACGAGCAACACGCAAGCACACCTTGGGGTTCGACAAAAATGGAAATCTCTTTGGGACCCCAAAACGGTGAGTAATAGTCCACGAAACGGGTCGGAATCAACAAAACCTGCGAGTGTTGATGACCGACACGTAAACACACCCAGAGGTTCGTCAATCGTGGAAATCTCTCCGGGACCCCAAAACAACGAGTAATAGTGCACGAGACGGCCAGAATTAACCAAAATTGTGAGTGTTGATGACCGACACATAAACGCACCCCCGGGGTTCGTCAATCGTGGAAATCACTTCGGGACCCCAAAACTGAGTAATAGTCCAAGAAACGGGCCAGAATCGGCCAAAACTGCGAGACTTGACGACCAACACGTAAGCACACCTTGGGGTTCGACAGCAATGGAAATCGCTTTAGGACCCCAAAACGGTGAGTAATAGTCCACGAAAGGGACAGAATCAACAAAAACCGCGATTGTTGATCACCGAAACATAAACGCACCAGGGGTTCGTCAATCGTGGAAATCCCTCCGGG
>NW_025270567.1:0-1405 GCF_018294505.1 Triticum aestivum | reverse complement strand
TGGTTATGCTTTGGTTTGGTGGAGTGAATATTGTCGGTTACACCCTGATTATATACCTACTACTTGGGATGATTTGAAACTTGCCATGCGACATACTTTCGTCCCTGCTTATTATACTCGTGACATGATTAAGAAGTTGCAACACTTAAAACAAGGTAGTGAAACTGTAACAAAATATTATGATGATTTACAAACTACCGTGTTGCATTCCTCTTTAGAAGAAAGTGAAGATGATTTTATGGATAGATTTTGGGGAGGATTAAACCGTGATATTCAAGAGATACTAATTCATGAAGAGTGTTATCCTATGGACCATTTGTTTCATCTTGCTTGCAAAGCTGAACAGGAAATAAAACGACGTGTTGGCCACGAGGAGAACAAGCGCACGGTGCACATTCCAAGAGTTGATATGATTGTTCCTTCAACTACTAGGCATACTATGACAACCACATCCGTTGTTATCAGGACTACATCGCCTCCACCATGTGACACATCGCCCCCGAGAGTGGCTACATCATCTGAGTTGATCATAAGAGGTAATGGCAAAGGTACTGATCTTCCATCTCTACATGAGAATGATGAATGCCTTGTCAATTTGAATGCACCATCTGATGAGCTACCCACTACTTTGATCACACCACCTATTTTAGAGGACTACGTTGATAATTTGACTATGCCATGTGATCAAACAACTGAAATACCAACAATTTTGAGTGCACCCGTTGAATTAACTATTGATGCAAAAGAACCAATGTTTAATCAATTTGATATGACCTCTAATCTTGGTGATGATTCTGTGTTGAATGACTTATTGCATGTTTGCTTATTTAATCATGTTGTAGCATGTAAATTTGATGCAAGTAAGGTTTATTCACCAATGTTGGGATGGTTTAATGATGAACATTGTCAATCTTTTGAAATGAGTAAGAGCTTCGCTTATATGTGCAAACTTAGTTGCAATATTTTCATGCCTTCTACTTCTTGTGCTAATTTTTTGGCTTTAGATTTTATGAACTATGCAAGTTACTCATCTATTCATGTGTCATATATGCAAAAATCAAGGGAAGTAAAAATGGATGACATATACATATATAACATGTATACCTTGTCTCTTTTGTTAGCCACATTTCAGATTAAGCAACGCCGAGGACGGCTTTATTTTCAAGAAGGAGAGGATGGTATCTATCAAGGGAAGTAAAAATATATATGAGGTATTGATAATGGTGGGGATCCGTAAGCGGTCTTGGTCTGGTCGTTGGACACAAACGAAGTACACGAAGTTGCAATGGCTAACTTTTAACTAAACAAATCCCCAGGAAAAAGCTACTAGATGGATCTACTTATATAGGAGCAAGGGGTGGCGGCCAAGGAGGTGGGAGGACGTCCCAAGGCAGCCTAAAACTAA
>NW_025270566.1:0-1405 GCF_018294505.1 Triticum aestivum | reverse complement strand
GGCGTGAGGCGAGGAGGTGGCCGGAAGCGAGGCACTCCATTTCCGACGAGCCCAGGGACCCGCTCGATGAATTGGCAAGCTCGCCCTTGGGCGGGCTGCATGATTGTTCGGCATTAGAGAACACTATACAATTATGAAAAACCATGGGTATCCGGACACTTACGATCTCGCCAGGGGCTTGGCCCTTGTTGGCCAGTCCTCCTAGTTGTTGTCGACGATGGTGGAGAAGTCCGGAGGAAGGATTCTTCCCTTCTTGGACCCTCTGGCCTCCCCCGTTGGGGCGACCTTCCTTTTCTTCTCCTCCCTCACTGGGGGAGGAGCTTCTTCCTCTTCCTCCTCGTCCTCAGGAGGAGATTCTGCTTCAGAATCTGACAGCACCTGGCGTCGGGAACTCCTTCGAGTTCCCGTGGCCTCCTTCTTGGCCTTCTTCTCCGGCACCACATGAGGCGCCGGAGCCAACAGCCCCGTCAATCGGGCGTCCTCCGGGTCTTCCGGCAAAGGAGCCAGACAGTTAATCTGTCCGGCCGTCTTTAGCCAGTCCTGTCAAAAATTAGGGAGTTTTAGATCCCGCATCGAGTCAATCTATGAAAAAAGAGTCCCGTAAAGGGTAAAATAACTTACCTCGCCGGTTGGACGCCGTGCGCTGTACCCGCGATCTTTGGTAGTGGATGTTAGGGCTTCAGCGCCCTTGAACAACACCTTCCAAGCATCTTCGTACGTAGTATCGAAGAGCCGGCTCAAGGTTCGGTGCTACGCCGGATCGAACTCCCACAAATTAAAGGCCCGTCGTTGGCAGGGGAGAATCCGGCTGATGAGCATCACCTGGATTACGTCGACAAGCTTGAGATTCTTGTCCACGAGGTTTCGGACGCATGTCTGGAGTCCCGATAGCTCTTCCGAATCCCCCCACGTCAGGCCCGTTTCTTTCCATGACGAGAGCCGGGTGGGGAAGCCAAATCTGAATCCGGGGGCCGCCGCCCATTCAAGGTCACATGGCTCGGTGATATAGAACCACCCCGATTGCCACCCCTTTATTGTCTCCACAAAGGCGCCCTTGAGCCATAGGACCTTGGCCATCTTGCCGACCATGGCGCCTCCGCACTCCGCTTGGCGGCCGCGCACTACCTTCGGCCGGACATTGAAGATCTTCAGCCATAAGCCGAAGTGGGGCTGGATGCAGAGGAAGGCCTCACACACAACGATAAACGCCGAAATGTTGAGGATGAAATTCGGGGCCAGGTCGTGGAAGTCCAGGCCGTAGTAGAACATGAGTCCTCGGACAAAAGGGTGAAGTGGAAAACCTAGTCCGCGGAGGAAGTGGGGTAGAAACACTACCCTCTCATGGGGCCCGGGGGTTGGAATGAGCTGCCCCGCTTCAGGCAGCCTGTACGCGATGTTGTCGGAC
>NW_025270565.1:0-1405 GCF_018294505.1 Triticum aestivum | reverse complement strand
AACTTTTGAAAGCATTTGTTCATGCTAGCTCATGAAGCATATGTTTGGATGAAGGTAGTGACTTCCTTTAATTCATGTGCATCTGATGCAAGTTGCCGCCGTGGATTCGAGAAAGTCAATGTTGCTTTCTTTGGAATCATTCCAAATCAGTCATGCACACGTGCGAAGAATGCTGTGGTTTGAAGACTTGCAACCTTCAATCTATATGTATCCCTAGCACACCAAGCCACTGATTGATTTGTTCAAGGAGAAGGAGTTCCTCCATAAGAGCTAATCCGGACTTATGAAAGAACTTCGATATCCTCGCTGATGGTTCCCAACCTGAACTCGGTAGTGTTTTATTATAAGACTACTTTGTGGTCATGCTTGTCTTGGACAACGTGTTCACATGTTTGTAGCAGAACCAGCTCATGTTTTGGAGCTTGCTATCGTAGTTCATCTTCCGAGAATCTCGCAACGTCATCTCGTCGATTTGTGTTGCAAAATTTCGTTTTTCTTCCTAGACTCGATGAGTCTGGAATATCCTGACACCAACCAGATCTGAATCTCAGGCAGATATGATGGTTTGGAACATTTCCCAAGAACTATAATATTGGTCTCGCGATAACCGATAAAGTGGATGTCATGGCCAACACACCCAGCCGGAAGACCTGTTATTATAATATCTTGATTGATGAAGTTGGCCACCTTCCCATAAGGACTTCGTAGGATTTACTCTCTAGTTGTGCCTTATGATTTGTTGTGTTCCCGAAGTCCGACCTTTACTTGATGTTCTAGTTATCAAACCGTATCTATGAATGGGATACACTAGCACATCAAGGAGAACATTAGAAGCGGAGTGCTAAATGTCTCTCGGTCGATAATCCAGATTTTGTTCCTTGGCTTCGCTAAGGTGTAATCTGAGAAGGTGTTATCTTCCTTTGCATCCGCATCCTCCATCACCATTCATCATGGTAGTAAGTTGTGTTACCGGACCCTTGACACGGATGTTGGTAAAACCTTGATGAATATGGAAATGCTCAAGTTCTTGAGAGCACGCACAAGCGCTACGTGTTATCATCGGCACTAGCTGGGATTGCCCCAGATTTCCTCGGTTATGCTATAACCACTCCAACAGTGAATTCACTCTCTATTGTTGGGTTCTTCCCCAGTTACCAGAATCGTTCCCAGCATTTGCATTTTGTTCCCAGCTTGCACCACCAATGTCCCTTCCATTTCCGGTGATAAGTAAATTCATCCATTGCGTTGTCTTCAACAAGGTAATCCACATCATCCAAGTCCGAGTATGCCATTCTACTGACCCCCTCCAAACGATCGCTCGAGAATTGCCTTAGGCTGGTTTAAAGAGTTTCAATGATCTTTGAATCAAAAGTAATTCTTTTTGCCACTTAAGGGGATATCTCTA
>NW_025270564.1:0-1405 GCF_018294505.1 Triticum aestivum | reverse complement strand
ATGATAACCCTGCAGGGGTGTACTTCTTCATACACGCTCTCACCTCTTACCGTCGCTTACACGACATGTACTCGGCAACCTTCAAGCGGAAGCCCAACGTGGGTGTCGGCCACGACCTACCTAATCACCTAAGCCTCCAGTCCAGGTTTATCGCCTATTCAGGTTCCATCCGCAGGGAGTCCGGCCGAGGTTTCCCATACGGCCCCGAACGATGTGAACAGGGTTCCCGAGATACCTAACGGGTATTCGGTACACCGTGCCACGTACCTACCGCATCACAGCCCACCCCTACGGTCAGCGCTGTCCACGGCCTCCAGTAGGCTACAAACACCAGAAACTACTTGCAACTCCTGGACGGAGAACTAGGGTGAATAAGAAGTCGAGAGGGTCCATTGGTTTCGGGCCCAATGCATGGTAGTAGCTGATTCTTAAATCACACATACAGATCTCACTGCTTAAGGTCGGCTTCAATGAAACAACCCACCATGTACTCCTACATGGCCTCTCATCGATACCTTTACCAAATCGTGTTCACCACACCACTCTCATTACCGACGTAATCATTTCACTCTAGCCCATCACCCAGATGAACCAGACCTGACACAACTCTAAGCATAGCAGGCATAGCAAGGTAGGAACAACACATACACATGGCTCAATCAACTCCTACACATGCTAGTGGGTTTCATCTAGTTACTGTGGCAATGACAGGTCATGCAGAGGAAATGGGTTCAACTACCGTAGCACACAGCATTTTGAATCGCGTTGTCTTAATGCAGTAAAAGAGAGCAGGAGCGAGAACATGGGATTGTATCGATATGATCAAATGGTTGGTTGCTTGCCTGATGGTTCGATGCACTGATATGGTTCTTCGTTAGGGTAATCACGGTACTCCTCGGGGACAGAACCTGTCGCAAAGGACATCGATACACAAACATCACCAAACAATATGCAACAATATGATGCATGCATGAAACATGGCAATATGAGTGTGTTGGGCTAATGCAACTAAACCCAGATGTGTTTGAACAAATTTGAATCAAGGATTCAAATTTCAAATTCAATATGGCCTTTTAAAGTGCTTTTCCTTGTTCTGATTAAAACATCAATTTAACTTGTTTGATCATGCATGAAAATAGTACAGATGGATAGATTGGATTTTTCTGATCATTTTTCATATATAATTTGTCCAATTTGGAGTTACAGAATAAAAGTTATGAATTTTTGAAGTTTAAATAATATTCTGGAATTTCCTGATTTAATTTAAATCCAGAAATTCAATTACTGCGTCAGCCTGACGTCAGTGTGACGTCAGCAGGTCAACGGAACTGGTCCAGGTCAAACCTGACAGTGGGTCCCGCATGTCAGGGTGATTAATTTAATTAAAACTTAATTAAAACTAATC
>NW_025270563.1:0-1405 GCF_018294505.1 Triticum aestivum | reverse complement strand
CAAGCAAGAACTCCTTCTTTGCAGATCCATTTTGAACTCCTTCAAAATCTTGTCACGGTATGTATTAATTTGAAAGTACCATTAAGCGTTTTGATCTATCCTTATAGATCTTGATGCTCAATGCTCAAGTAGCTTAATCCAGGCTTTCCATTGAAAAACACTTTCCAAATAACCCTATATGCTTTCCAGAAATTCTACGTCATTTCTGATCAACAATATGTCAACAACATATACTCATCAGAAATTCTATAGTGCTCCCACTCACTTCTTTGGAAATACAAGTTTCTCATAAACTTTGTATACACCCAAAATCTTTGATCATCTCATCAAAGCATACATTCCAACTCCGAGATGCTTACTCCAGTCCTTAGAAGGATTGCTGGAGCTTTGCATACTTATTAGCATCTTTCAGGATTGACAAAACCTTCCGTTTGTATCACATACAACCTTTCCTCAAGAAAATCGTCGAGGAAACAATGTTTTGACATCCTATCTACAAGATTTCATAAATAATGAAGTAATCGCTAATATAATTCCAACAGACTCTTAGCACCGCTACGAGTGAGAAAGTCTCACCGTAGTCAACTCCTTGAACTTGTCGGAAAACATCTTAATGACAAGTCGAGCTTTCTTAATGGTGATACTTACCATCATTGTCCGTCTTCCTTTTAAAATCCATATGTACCTAACAGCCTTACGACCATCAAGTAGTTCTTCCAAAGTCTACACTTTGTTTTCATATATGGATCCTCTCTCGGATTTTATGGCCTCGAGCCATTTATCGGAATCCGGGCCCACCATCGCTTCTCCATTGCTCGTAGGTTCATTGTTGTCTAGCAACATGACTTCCAAGACAGGATCACGTACCACTCTGAAGTAGTACGCATCCTTGTCATCCCACGAGGTTTGGTAGTGACTTGATCTGAAGTTTCATGATCACTATTATAAGCTTCCACTTCAATTGGTGTAGGTGCCACAGGAACAACTCCCTGTGCTCTGCCACACACTAGTTGAAGAGGCAGTTCAATAACCTCATCAAGTCTCCACCATCCTCCCACTCAATTCTTTCGAGAGAAACTTTTCCTCGAGAAAGGTCCTGATTCAAGAAACAATCCCTTATTGCTTTCGGATCTGAGACAGGAGGTATACCCAACTGTTTTGGTGTCCTATGAAGATGCATTTATCCGCTTTGGATTCGAGCTTATCAGCCTGAAACTTTTCCACATAAGCAGCCCCAAACTTTTAAGAAATGACATCTTAGGTTTCTCTAAAACATAGTTCATACAGTGTCATCTTATCGGAATTACGTGGTGCCCTATTTAAAGTGAATGTGGTTGTCTCTAATGCCTAACCCATAAACTTTTGTGGTAATTCGATAAGATACATCATGGTATGCATCATATCC
>NW_025270562.1:0-1405 GCF_018294505.1 Triticum aestivum | reverse complement strand
CCATGAAGGCCAAGGACCAGAGGGAGAACCTCTCCCCATCTAGAGGGAAGGCCATGGAGGAGGAAGCACATGGGGGAGGACCTCTCCTCCTCTCTCTCGGTGGTGCCAGAGTGCCATCGGGAGGGGAATCATCATCGCGGTTATCATCTTCATCAACATCAACATCCTCATCTCTTTTATGCGGTCCACTCTCTCGCACCCCGCTGTAATCCCTACTTGAACATGGTGCTTTATGCCACATATTATGATCCAATGATATGTTGCCATCCTATCATGTTTTGAGTAGATATCTTTTGTCTTTGGGTTGATTGATGATCTAGATTGGTACGAGTTGTATGTTTTATTTTGGTGCTGTCCTATTGTGCCCTCCGTGTCGCACAAGCATGAGGGATTCCCACTGTAGGGTGTTGCAATACGTTCGTGATTCGTTTATAGTGGGTTGCTTGAGTGACAGAAGCATAAACCCGAGTAAGGGGGTTGTGGTGTATGGGATAAAGGGGACTTGATGCTTTAATGCTATGGTTGGGTTTTACCTTAATGATCTTTAGTAGTTGCGGATGCTTGCTAGAGTTCAATCATAAGTGCATATGATCCAAGAAGAGAAAGCATGTTAGCTTATGCCTCTCCCTCATATGAAATTGCAATGACGACTACCGGTCTTGTTAACAATTGCCTAGGATAATTCCGCACACCGATCCATCAATATTCCACACTCGCTATTTATAATATTTAGTAATATATTCTAAATTTATGATAACAACACCTCTTTTATGTTTTAGCTCTCCGATATCATGCAAAGTCATCCTTTTCATACCCACAACA
Organism: Triticum aestivum; assembly: GCF_018294505.1. Taxonomy (NCBI): domain Eukaryota; kingdom Viridiplantae; phylum Streptophyta; class Magnoliopsida; order Poales; family Poaceae; genus Triticum; species Triticum aestivum. The sequence continues at coordinate 583 of NW_025270562.1, read as the reverse complement.
TAGTTTTATTTCTCATTTCTAGTTGGAAGCAAACGTTCGGTGTACGTAGAGTCGTATCAGTGGCAGATAGGACTTGAGAGAATATTGATCTTACCTTTAGCTCCTTGTGGGTTCGACACTCCATGCTTATCACTTCCACCTTTGGAAATTGCTACGATGATTCCCTGCACTTGGGGATTATCAGAGTCTAGAACCACCAGATCCAATCTAGACAACGTCATGGAGGGGTTCACCACTTCCATTGGTGCCTCTCTGATGATGCGTGAGTAGTTCTTTGTAGACCTACGGGTCCGTAGTTAGTAGCTAGATGGCTTCCTCTCTCCCTCTCTTGATTATCAATACAATGGTCTCTTGGAGATCCATATGATGTAAGTCTTTTTGCGGTGTGTTTGTTGGGATCCGATGAACTTTGAGTTTATGACCAGATCTATGTTTTTATCCATGAAAGTTATTTGAGTCTTCTTTGATCTCTTATATGCATGATTGCTTATAGCCTTGTATTTCTTCTCCGATATTTGGGTTTTGTTTGGCCAACTTGATCTATTTATCTTGCAATGGGAAGAGGTGCTTTGTAGTGGGTTCG
>NW_025270561.1:0-1405 GCF_018294505.1 Triticum aestivum | reverse complement strand
CCCCCCCCCCATGTTCTAGTCTGCCGTGGTGGTGTCCAAACTCTGGGTTTATTATTAGCTTTGATAACGAATTAGTGCTTGGCCGCTTGATGAAAAACGAAAAACTGGGCAGGCTTGAAGTGGTCTAGCATGCAGTATGCAGAAAGATCATGCGCCTATTTTTTGTGGTTCACCACCTGAATTGCTGAACTTCTGTCGATCATGTTTGTTCAATTTTTGATACACCCACCCCGATGTGCATATACACGTCTATGCTATGTAGTCTTTGTTCCTGAAAAGGAAATCTATGTAGAAAACGGCAGATTGGCGGGCATCTTACTTTGGTCTCTGAAAAGTGCAGGTAAAAGAGTTGCTACAATTGTTTGCTAGACTGCTATGCAAAACCTGGGAATGTTAGTTTACCATGCATTTACTGGAGACATTTCAGCGTGTCTTGTGCGCATGTTTTAGTTGGACAAAGTGTTGGGGGGAAGTCTAGGGAAATCTGGAAATTTTAGCTTAAGTTTTAGTTGGTTATTGGCTATTTGGCTTAGACAAGGGACAATGCTTTACCGTAATCGGTTATCCGCCACCAATGCAGTTTCTTGCAAAAATGGCAGTGGAGTCCTAAAAATGAACTAGAATACATAGGAAAGAATGGCGTGAATCCTATACCCGCACACTGACTTAATACTAGTGTAAAAAATACTCTTATATTATGGGGCGGAGGGAGTAACTTTTTGTTACCGTACATCTTTTTGTTACCATAATGAAGTAATGTATGTTTTTTGTTATCTCTATCTTGGTAACTGGTAATTGTTATATTGGAATTCAGAAGTCTGCAGAACCAGGGGAGTAGCAGGTTCTTGTGCAGTGGACTCCCTCTTACTTTGGCCTTTCATAGTGTATGCAAAGGAGTTTGTATTGTTTGTAAAACTGTCTTGCAAAACCTCGGGATATCAGCCTAGCATGTAATGTGCTATAATACATTTCAGTGTTTCCTGGGCAAAGTTTTGCGCAAAATCCGAGATTATATAATGAATCAGTGCCTGGTCGCAGAAATACCGACGATGTTGCAACCTGAAGAGCTCGCGGCACCGCTAATCCGTCCTCACGGGGGGACACCAGGGACATTGCAACAAGTCGTTTGTTGCTCATAGCACAACAATGCGGATGTTGCAGTTGCAATGCTTCGTGGTATGCAACACCCTGCGTGTTGCAATCTAGCACCATCGATGGTAGCGACATGCAACACCGCGACGATGCTACCCATTGCAACAAGCAATCGTGGTGGCAACCGGGCCTTGCAACATGTCTAAAAAAGTAGTGCCCCTAACACCTTCGCAACAGGCATGGCGAGTTCACCCCTCCAGCGAAATTCCCACCATTGCACGCGAACACATGCAAGAGATGAGCCAGGCGGCTA
>NW_025270560.1:0-1405 GCF_018294505.1 Triticum aestivum | reverse complement strand
TTCTGGCCCGTTTCTTGGACTATTACTCTGTTTTGGCGTCCCGGTGTGATTTCCATGATTGACGAACACCGGGGTGCGTTTATGTGTCGGTTAGCAACACTCGCATTTTGGGCCGCTTCTGGCCCGTTTCGTCGACTATTACTCACCGTTTTGGGGCCCCAAAGCGATTTCCATGGTTGTTGAACCCCATGGTGCGCTTACGTGTCGATCATCAACGATCGCAGTTTGGGCCGATTTTGGCCCGTTTCTTGCACTATTAATTAGTTTTGGGCGTCCCCCAGTGATTTCCACGATTGACGAACTCCGTGGTGCGTTTACATCTCAGTCATCAACACACAATTTTGGTCGACTCTGGTCGATTTCGTGCACGATTATTCACCATTTTGGCGTCCCAGAGCGATTTCCATGATTGACAATTCCCGGGGTGCGTTTGCGTGTCTGTCCTCAACACTCACAGTTTTGGCCAATTCTGACGCGATTCGAGGACTATTACTCAACATTTAGGGGCCCGAAGCGATTTCCATAGTTGTTGAACCCCAAAATGCGTTTACGTGTCGGTCATGAACACGCACAGTTGTGGCCGATTCTGGCCCGTTTCGTGGACTATTACTCACTGTTTGGGGTCCCGGTGTGACTTGCGCAATTAAGAAACCCCGGGGTGCGTTTACGTGTCGATCATCAACACTCGCAGTTTCGGCCGATTCGGGCTCGTTTTCTGGCACTCGCAGTTTTGGCCGATTCTGGCCCGTTTCATGGACTATTACTCACTGTTTTGGTGTCCCGGAGTGCTTTCCTTGATTAACAAACCCCGGGGTGCGTTTACGTATCGGTCATCAACACTCATGGTTTTTGTCGATTCTGACTCGTTTCGTGGACTATTACTCACCGTTTTGGGGTCCCGAAGAGATTTCCATAGTTGTTGAACCCCAAGGTGCGCTTACATGTATGTCATCAACAATCACAGTTTGGGCCGATTTTTGGCCCATTTCTTGGACTATTACTTAGTTTCGGGGGTCCTGGAGTGATTTCCACAATTTACGAACCCCGTTGTGCGTTTACGTTTCGGTCATCAACACTCACAATTTTGGCCGATTCTGGTCCGTTCCGTGCACTATTACTCGCCGCTTTGGGGTCCCAGAGCGATTTCCATGGTTGTTGAACTCCAAGGTGCACTTACGTGTATGTCATCAACATTCATAGTTTTTGCCAATTCTGGCCCGTTTCTTGGACTATTACTCTGTTTTGGCGTCCCGGTGTGATTTCCATGATTGACGAACACCGGGGTGCGTTTATGTGTCGGTTAGCAACACTCGCATTTTGGGCCGCTTCTGGCCCGTTTCGTCGACTATTACTCACCGTTTTGGGGCCCCAAAGCGATTTCCATGGTTGTTGAACCCCATGGTGC
>NW_025270559.1:0-1405 GCF_018294505.1 Triticum aestivum | reverse complement strand
GTAGTTTACCTAAGACCTATGGGTCCATAGCTAATAGCTAGATGGCTTCTTCTTCTCTTTGATCTTCAATATAATGTTCTCCTTGATGTTCTTGGAGATCTATTCTATGTAATCTTCTTTTGTGGTGTGTTTGTTGGGATCCGATGAATTGTGGGTTTATGATCAGATTATTCATGAATATCATTTGAGTATTTTCTGAATTCTTATATGCATGATTGTTATAGCTTTGTATTTCTCTTCGATCTACACGTTTGGTTTGGCCAACTAGATTGATTTATCTTGCAATGGGAGAGGTGATTTTTGATGGGTTCGATCTTGCCGTGCTCAATCACAGTGACAGGAAGGGACATGACACGTATTTGTATCGTTTATATTAAGGATAAAAAATGGGGTTTATTCATATTGAGTGGGTTTACTTTGTCTTCATCATGTCATCTTGTTTAAGGTGTTACTTCATTTTTTATGAACTTAATGCCCTAGATGCATGCTGGATAGCGGTCAATGGGTGGAGTAATAGCAGTAGATGCAGGCAAGAGTCGGTCTACTTGTCTCGGGCGTGATGCCTATATACATGATCATTCCACTCGTCATAACTATGCACTTTTCAATCAATTGCCCAATACTAACTTGTTCTCCCACTGTATGCTATGTCCAAGAGAGAAGCTTCTAGTGGAAACTATGGCCCCCGGGTCTATCTTTTATCATATATAAAATCCAAAAATACCTTGCTGCAATTTACTTACCGTCTTTTTATTTTGTGTTTTGATCTCTCTATCTATCACTACGAGATTTGATCCTTTCAATTAACCATCGAGGGGATTAACAACCCCCCTGGTTTGCGTTGGGTGCAAGTATTTGCTTTTGTGAGTGTAGGTGCTGCTAACGAGGTTCTGTATGCTTCTCCTACTGGATTGATAACATTGGTTCTTAACTGGGGGAAATACTTATCTCTACTGTACTGCTTCATCCTCTCTTCTTCGATGAAATCCCAACGCAGCTCACAAGTAGCAGTGCCGAGGTGGCTGTTATCGTCGATTACCCAGGCATTCTAGTTTCCTCAAGTGTGGACAGTGCTCCCTGCGCTTCCTCCCGGAAACGATCCTCGTCGATGCTATTTTGACTTAGAGAACTTATACTCCTTCTATCAAAGTCCGTTGATCGAATCGTCAAAGGATTAGCTCAATTCCTCAATGGAACTGGAAAAAACCGGGTCGGCCGTCCACCGACCCGTTGACGGGACAGCGCACAACCCTGCCATGTAAGTGTCGTTTTCGTTGTGAACTTCTGCATATCCTTACATTATCCTTATGAGGCTTTACTTTCTTATTCTACAGGTCTCCCTTTCCACTTATGCGATTGCCCCTAAGGCCTCAAGAAGTCATGTCCCCGTCTTCGAAGTGGCCTC
>NW_025270558.1:0-1405 GCF_018294505.1 Triticum aestivum | reverse complement strand
GACATTACCTGCTCGGTAATCGCTGCGAGATCTTCACTGACCACCAAAGTCTGAAGTATCTGTTTACTCAGCCAGACCTGAACCTCCGTCAGCAGAGATGGATGGAGACTGTTGCAGATTTTGATTTGGGTATTTCCTATACCCCAGGCAAGGCTAATGTAATGGCTGATGCCTTGAGCCGCAAGTCTTACTGCAACCACCTCCAGGTTCACAAAGTCCAGCCCTCACTTGTTGAAGAATTCAGAAAGCTAAACCTCCATATTGTTCCTCCGGGTGCACTCGCTCCCCCTCCTCCGGAGTTCCGCAAGATGAATCTCCGTGTTGTTTCCCAGGGCTCTCTCTATACCCTGGCTGTTGAACCCGATCTCGTGGGCACCATAAAGACAATGCAGGGATTTGACTCTGAAGTCTACAAGATTAAGCAAGACCTTAAAGAAGGAAGTTCCTCATCCTTCACTATTGCTGATGATGGCGCCTTGTACTTCAAAGGCCGCCTAGTGGTGCCGTGTAAGAAGGAAAACCTGAATATGACTCAGGAGGTTATGAAAGAAGCTCATGATACGCCTCTATGTATCCATCCTGGTAGTACGAAGATGTATCAAGACATTCGTCAGAGATTCTGGTGGTCTAACATGAAGCAAGACATTGCTCGTTATGTTGCTGAATGTGACGTTTGCTGTCGTATCAAAGCAGAACATCAAAGGCCTGCTGGAACTCTGCAACCTATATCTATTCCGGAATGGAAATGGGACCATGTCAAGATGGACTTCGTTACTGGATTCCCCAAATCGCAGAAAGGCAATGATGCTATTCTTGTCGTCATTGACCGACTTTCTAAGGTTGCACATTTTCTGGCGGTCAAAGAAACGATCACTGCTAGCCAGCTTGCAACCCTCTACATGACCAGAATTGTTTCGCTTCACGGTATTCCACTGGTTATCAGTTCAGACCATGGCAGTTTATTCACTTCAAGATTCTGGGCAAGTTTCCAAGAAGCTATGGGCACTCATCTGTCTTTCAGCACTGCTTTTCATCCTCAGTCACAAGGGCAAGTTGAACGTGTCAACCAAGTTCTCGAAGACATGCTTCGAGCTTGTGTTATTTCCTTCGGCAAGAAATGGGAGGAATCTCTTCCGTATGCTGAGTTCTCTTATAATAATAGCTACCAAGCTAGTCTGAAGATGGCCCCCTTCGAAGTGTTATATGGACGAAAGTGCCGAACCCCTCTGAACTGGTCAGAAACTGGGGAACGTCCACTCTTCGGTCCGGATATTATCCAACATGCCGAAGAACAAGTCCGCATTATTCGCGAGAATCTCAAGACTGCTCAGTCACGTCAGAAGAGTCAGTATGACCGTCATCATAAAGACATGGTCTATCAACCTGGCGAAAAGGCCTATCTTCG
>NW_025270557.1:0-1405 GCF_018294505.1 Triticum aestivum | reverse complement strand
GTTTGATAAGATAAAGCCAGGTAAAGCGGCTGTAAGCATCAACAAAACTGATATAGTAATTATGACCACTAACAGAAGTCTGAGCAGGACCCCATACATCTGAAAACACAAGTTCTAAAGGATGTTTCACCTCACGACTGGACTCCGAAAAAGGAAGTTGATGACTCTTCCCCTGCTGACAAGCATCACACACTGCTACATCTTTATTACTAGACACACTAGGAAGCTCATGACGACGCAAAACATGCCGGACAATAGGTGTGGCCGGGTGACCAAGACGAGCATGCCACTGTGACGGAGATACCCGAACTCCACTAAAGACGCGAGCGACGCCAGGATGCTCCAGACGATAGAGACCTTGGCAGAGCCGTCCACTAAGAAGAATGTCCCTCGTGCCCCGATCCTTAATAAAAAGATCAAAAGGATGAAATTCACAAAGCACATTATTATCACGAGTGAGTTTAGGAACTGAAAGAAGATTATGTGTCACAGATGGAACTCGAAGAACATTGCAAAGTTGAAGACTCCTATTGGCATGTCTAGTGAGAAGTGATGCTTGACCAATATGAGAGATGTGCATACCTGCTCCATTGGCGGTGTGGATCTTGTCGGAGCCATGGTAGGGTTCACGAGTGTGAAGCTTCCCCATCTCACTGGTCAGGTGCTCTGTCGCCCCGGAGTCCATGTACCGGTGGGGATCAATGGAGTAGGACTGAATGTCCCTGCGGCTTCTGCGGCGGCGGACGATCAGCCATGGCGACCTGACCTAGCGTGATACCATGTAAGATAATAGGCTTTGGGGGGAACCGGCACAACCCTCTAGGGGTGGCCTATCACATATATATATATAATGAGGTGGTATACAACGTTACAATATACACATGTAAATACAATCTAACAGTTATTAATCGATGTGACTACATCAATCATTCAGCCATGTACTTTGAAGATTACTGCGCATGGGGTACGGCACGCCTCGTATATGTGCACGGGAAACTATCCAGATTTAGATCATTTTCATTGTCTCTCCTTGTGTATATGTTTGTGGATCGATAGTAAAGCTCATGCGCTACATACATGAATCAGCTCTTACCTTGATTTCATGGTGTAAATAGTACTCCCTTGCCCGCCCCCCTACCCCCCTCTGTTTCCGTTCATCTATCAATAAAATTAGCTGGACCATGACGCGCATGGGAGAGCCGGATTTGGCGCAGCCAACTAGGGTTGCTATCACCGCTACCCTCTCTCACCTCCATCTCCCTCACCACCGCCGATCAAACTCGTCCGACCGCCAAGTCCTTGGATAACGATGAGTCCTCAAAGATCATCTCTCTCAGCATGTTCATCTTCAATTGAAACGATTCTACTCAATTGAATTGGACAAAGCAAAACGAGACAAAAAAAA
>NW_025270556.1:0-1405 GCF_018294505.1 Triticum aestivum | reverse complement strand
CGACTCCAGTCGTGCTCTCTCTGTATAATTGTCCTTTGATGACGGTAAAGGCCTTAGATCTACGGACGATCTGTCGAGCCTCTTCCTCATCCTCCGGAAGCTCTTTCCTCAAGATATATGCGACATACGGAATCGTCCAGTCGGGAATGACTACCAAAACCTCCATGATCAAGTCGACCACCGCTGGGACTTCAACTTCAGTCGGATCTGTGGCACTCTTGGGCTGCGGAGTTTCTTCGGTGAAAGGATCTTCTTTGACTGACGGAGTATGTATATGCTCCAAGAACACACCACTCGGAATGGCTTCTCTCTTGGAACCTATCTTTGCTAGGTCATCAGCTGCTTGATTTTTCAGTCGGGGTATATGATGGAGCTCCAACCCCTCGAACTTTTTCTCCAGCTTCCTCACTGCACTGCAGTATCCAGTCATGGCTGGGCTTCTCACGTCCCACTCTTTCATCACCTGATTGACCACTAAATCTGAGTCGCCGTAGACCATTAGGCGACGGACGCCGAGTGAAATGGCCATGCGCAACCCATACAGGAGGGCCTCATATTCTGCCTCATTGTTGGAGGAATCAAAGTGAATCTGGAGCACATATCTGAGCTTATCTCCTCTGGGGGAAACCAGGACAACCCCAGTACCGGAACCATTCAACATCTTAGAACCATCGAAAAACATGGTCCAATGCTCCGAGTGAACTTCAGTCGGCTGCTGTTGTTCGATCCACTCGGCGAGGAAATCTGCGATTGCCTGGGACTTAATGGCTTTCTTTGCCTCAAACTTGATATCAAGGGGAAGAAGTTCAATCGCCCATTTGGCCACTCGACCAGTTGCATCTCTGTTATGCAAAATCTCTGATAGTGGAGCGTCGCTGACGACTGTGATTGAATGGTCAGAGAAATAATGAGCAACCTTCTTTGTGGTCATGTATATTTCATACACAAGCTTCTGATAATGAGGATATCTCTGCTTGGATGGAGTCAAGACTTCAGACAAATAATACACTGGGCGCTGAACTTTGAGAGCTTTTCCTTCTTCTTCCCGCTCGACCGTTAGCACAGTACTGACGACTTGTCCTGTGGCTGCGATGTAGAGCAACAGAGGCTCTTTGCTGATTGGAGCAGCAAGCACCGGCTGGGTGGAGAGCAGAGCTTTTAGCTCGGCAAACGCTGCATCAGCTTCCGGAGTCCACTCGAACTTGTCAGCCTTCTTCATCAGTCGGTAAAGAGGCAATGCCTTTTCACCGAGTCGTGAGATGAATCGACTTAATGCGGCCAAGCATCCAGTAAGCTTCTGGACATCGTGCACTCGCACAGGGCGTTTCATTCGGAGAATAGTGCCAATCTTTTCTGGGTTGGCGTCGATTCCCCGTTCGGAAACGAGAAAACCGAGTAACTTGCC
>NW_025270555.1:0-1405 GCF_018294505.1 Triticum aestivum | reverse complement strand
GATGGTCTACCACAATGGCGAATGATTAATTGGAAGTTTTAAAGTTATTTATAAGTCTTGTGATACTCAGGGAAATGCATTGGAGCACCCAGGTGCCACACACCCATATATGAAAATAGAAATAGAAAAATATCAGAAAAATCCTGAATTTTTTTGATACGAAACCTTAGTGCCTATTGTACACCCGTGTTCATTTTCGTGGGGAATAGGTGCCGGCGCAGGAATTATGGTCCAACATACGTTGCACCCATTTTTTTCTACACGAATTTTATTTATCCTTTCTACTGACATTACCACGTGCAACGATTCCCCACGAAACTGAATACATGTGTACAACGGGCACCCAAGTTTCACATCCCAAAATTTAAGATTTTTTTGAAATTTCCTGATATGTTTTCTTAATGCTATATACATATAGGGGTGTGTGGCATCCGAGAGCCACAAATTGCCTTCCGTGATACTCATCGCTTCCTTCTTGACCTGCCAGCTTTTTCATTTGCAACGATCGCAACCACAAAAGCACAGTCAATCTCTAAAATTATACTTCCTCCGTTCGAAAATATTGTCATCAAAATGGATAAAAAGAAATGTATCTAGAACTAAAATACATCTAGATACATCCCCTTTTATCCATTTTGATGACAAGTATTTCCGGACGAAGGGAATACTATTGAGTAGAGTGATACCTATATAGAGACTAGCAAGGCAGGCCCGTCCGCCTCCTTCACGCTAATTTAGCCGTTCTTTATTGAGTTGGGATCACTACACTGTAGTTCTCCGAATGCATTTTACTCTCTTGAAATAGTTTTTGTCCCGCTTTATAAATAAAGCAACACCCGAAGAAGTACACCAACGATATAAGATAGTGAGATAGCTCTCTTACAAAGCCGATCCTGGCATGTCTAGCACATGCACACGCACGCGACTACGCCACCAGCAACTAGCACCAGAAGAACTAAACAGCCCCAATGCTACGACTTAGCACAACTAAGCTCCAGGACAACGCCCCACAAGAGAAAGAGCGGTGCAGAGCCTCGCCGCTGCTGAGTCCACACCAGACATAGGTCTTAACCTGGAGCCCTGACACAGAGAAAAGAACTACAGCGACGTCTTCAAGAAGATCATGGCACCCACGGGTGTCGCCCACGTCGGCGCCAAAGCACGGAGCTTTCGGCGACAATCCATCTATTGGCGATTGAGGCACCTAGCTAGCCACACCCCAGGCTATTGATCAATTTTGTTAAACTGTACTGTAACATTTGTATAGTCATGTGCGTGTTCTGTAAACGTCTTTTATGGAAAGTCCTTGTTTTAACACGGTACAGACGCAAGCGCTCATATACACGTACATACATTCACCTCTATGAACGCACACCCTATCCCTATGAGCACCTCCAAAAGACTG
>NW_025270554.1:0-1405 GCF_018294505.1 Triticum aestivum | reverse complement strand
GGTTTGCCCCCTCCCACTCTCCCATGCGCCTTGGGCCTTGGTGGGGGGCGCACCAGCCCACCTGGGGCTGGTCCCCTCCCACACTTGGCCCACGCAGCCTTCTGGGGCTGGTGGCCCCACTTGGTGGACCCCCGGGACCCTCCCGGTGGTCCCGGTACATTACCGATAACACCCGAAACTTTTCCGGTGACCAAAACAGGACTTCCCATATATAAATCTTTACCTCCGGACCATTCCGGAACTCCTCGTGACGTCCGGGATCTCATCCGGGACTCCGAACAACATTCGGTAACCACGTACATACTTTCCCTATAACCCTAGCGTCATCGAACCTTAAGTGTGTAGACCCTACGGGTTCGGGAACCATGCAGACATGACCGAGACGTTCTCCGGTCAATAACCAACAGCGGGATCTGGATACCCATGTTGGCTCCCACATGTTCCACGATGATCTCATTGGATGAACCATGATGTCGGGGATTCAATCAATCCCGTATGCAATTCCCTTTGTCTATCGGTATGTTACTTGCCCGAGATTCGATCGTCGGTATCCCGATACCTTGTTCAATCTCGTTACCGGCAAGTCTCTTTACTCGTTCCGTAACTCACATCATCCCGTGATCAACTCCTTGGTCACATTGTGCACATTATGATGATGTCCTACCGAGTGGGCCCAGAGATACCTCTCCGTTTACACAGAGTGACAAATCCCAGTCTCGATTCGTGCCAATCCAACAGACACTTTTGGAGATACCTGTAGTGCACCTTTATAGCCACCCAGTTACGTTGTGACGTTTGGTACACCCAAAGCATTCCTACGATATCCGGGAGTTGCACAATCTCATGGTCTAAGGAAATGATACTTGACATTAGAAAAGCTCTGAGCAAACGAACTACACGATCTTGTGCTAGGCTTAGGATTGGGTCTTGTCCATCACATCATTCTCCTCATGATGTGATCCCGTTATCAATGACATCCAATGTCCATGGTTAGGAAACCGTAACCATCTATTGATCAATGAGCTAGTCAACTAGAGGCTTACTAGGGACATGGTGTTGTCTATGTATCCACACATGTATCTGAGTTTCCTATCAATACAATTCTAGCATGGATAATAAACGATTATCATGAACAAGGAAATATAATAATAACCAATTTATTATTGCCTCTAGTGCATATTTCCAACACCGATCACGTCCACGACCAGAACCACCTATAGATTTAGTAGCTCGGTCAAGTCCTCCTTCTCGTCCTCTTCCTTCTGTCCGACGAGCCCGACGAGAGGAACCAATTCACCGTCGTCGGCGTCGTTCTCGTCCTCTTCCTTCTGTCCGACGAGCCCGGCGAGAGGAACCAATTCACCGTCGTCGGCGTCGTTCTCGTCCTCCTCCTGGTCCCCTTCAC
>NW_025270553.1:0-1405 GCF_018294505.1 Triticum aestivum | reverse complement strand
CTTGTGACGCCCCCGATTCAATCGTACACTAATCATGCACGCAATTGTGTACGATCAAGATCAGGGACTCACGGGAAGATATCACAACACAACTCTACAAATAAAATAAGTCATACAAGCATCATAATACAAGCCAGGGGCCTCGAGGGCTCGAATACAAGTGCTCGATCATAGACGAGTCAGCGGAAGCAACAATATCTGAGTACAGACATAAGTTAAACAAGTTTGCCTTAAGAAGGCTAGCACAAACTGGGATACAGATCGAAAGAGGCGCAGGCCTCCTGCCTGGGATCCTCCTAAACTACTCCAGGTCGTCGTCAGCGGGCAGCACGTAGTAGTAGGCACCTCCAGTGTAGTAGGGGTCGTCGTCGACGGTGGCGTCTGGCTCCTGGACTCCAGCATCTGGTTGCGACAACCAGAAAGGAAGGAAAAGGGAAAAAAAAGGGGGGAGAAAGCAACCGTGAGTACTCATCCAAAGTACTCGCAAGCAAGGAACTACACTACATATGCATGGGTATATGTGTAAAGGGCCATATCAGTGGACTGAACTGCAGAAAGCCAGAATAAGAGGGGGATAGCTAATCATGTCGAAGACTACGCTTCTCGCAGCCACCGTCTTGCATCAAGTAGAAGAGAGTAGATTGAAGTCCTCCAAGTAGAATCTCCAAGTAGCATCTCATAGCATAATCCTACCCGGCGATCCCCTCCTCATATCCCTGAGGGAGAGCGACCACCGGTTGTATCTGGCACTTGGAAGGGTGTGTTTTAATAAGTATCCGGTTCTAGTTGTCATAAGGTCAAGGTACAACTCCAAGTCGTCCTGTTACCGAAGATCACGGCTATTCGAATAGATTAACTTCCCTGCAGGGGTGCACCACATAACCCAACACGCTCGATCCCATTTGGCTGGACACACTTTCCTGGGTCATGCCCGGCCTCGGAAGATCAACACGTCGCAGCCCCACCTAGGCTCAACAGAGAGGCCAGCACGCCGGTCTAAACCTAAGCGCACAGGGGTCTGGGCCCATCGCCCATAGCACACCTGCACGTTGCGTACGCGGCCGAAAGCAGACCTAGCCTAGTGGCGTTCCAGTCCAATTCGGCGCGCGCCGCTCCGTCGCTGACGTCTGAAGTGCTTCGGCTGATACCACGACGTCGGGATACCCATAACTACTCCCACGTAGATGGTTAGTGCGTATAGGCTCGTAGCCGACTCAGATCAAATACCAAGATCTCGTTAAGCGTGTTAAGTATCCGCGAACGCCGAACAGGGCCAGGCCCACCTCTCTCCTAGGCGGTCTCAACCTGCCCTGTCGCTCCGCCACAAAGATCCACACAGAGGGCCGTCGGGACAAAGGTCCTTTCAGCCCCCAATCCGTGAATCACTCGCGGGTACTCTTCGAGC
>NW_025270552.1:0-1405 GCF_018294505.1 Triticum aestivum | reverse complement strand
CCCTTTGGAACGAACTAAGTTAGGCAAGCTTTTATCTTCCAACTCTCCAAGTTGTTGTCTAGCTTAACCAACTAGCTCAGGGGTATCCAACACGGATTCTTGGAGAAAGGGGTGGTTTACAGGATAAACCAACTTGATCACGAGCTCGACATAACAGTCAGGTGACAACCTGGTGATACTTTCGAGAAGATATTCGGAAAATCACGAACCACCGATATGTTAGTAAGCTCGAGAACAATCTTGCTTTTGAGGGCAAGACGATATGATCAAATGAGTGAGGACTTGACAAGATCCTAACTCATCAATCGAAGGGTGCACCTAAATAAGGACTAGGTAGCACGATCAGTCTTAGAAGGATGATTCAAAAACCAACACGCTAAGAATGAAATTATTATCCTTTAACTACCAAGCAACGAGGTCGCTGGGAGTATTGATTTCACACATCACAATTCATTTGTCGGTATTCCGGTTGGATCAACACGAGGGCCGAGGAATGACTAATGATGGTGAGAAGTATCACTACATCAAAATTCATGAGAGTTGGTGCAGTTCTCATGACAATTCTGACATAACGGGGGTAATACTCCAAGGTAGAACAGAACCAAAAGCTGGATTAGCAATTTGATCTGCGGAGCACAACTTATTTGACCCAATCCTGGATAGGGAAGAGGTACTGGAGTTTGTTTCTCCTAGTAATTCCGCGATGGAATGGCTTGACGGACCACAAGAGTAATAGGCATCGATAAACGAACGCACGCATACTCTTGACTATCAATTGATAGACGAAGGTCAGTAGACAGCTAAAGAGGGACAACTCAAAGGAACATATAACTTTCTGAGTTGTGGATGCATAGATTAGTATGTCGAACCAAGTTCAACAAGTTTCTTCCGAATAACCCATGCAGAAAAGTAGAACTGGCAGGGTCACAATATAGCATGGAGAACTCATCGACAGCACTCTTGTTGTCATCTTTTGGTTCAGAAGAACTCCTGCCAAGAATGGTTCATGGTAATTGGAAGAAGGATGTACCACGAACCTCGAGGACTATCGCAAAGGTTACTACTATCCTAAAGGGACTAGCAAACACTATCAACATGAAGTAAGTAGAGTGAATCTCGGGTTCAAGAACCCAGGAATAGAATGCCTACTAACTAAATGGCATCACAGGATGCTTTCGATAATAAAGGCCAGAATCTTCACACTGGGAACACAAAACGTTGCTAGATTACTAGGTGACTCCTTAAAACACCTAGGGTCATAATAATTATTCCAACATATATGTCGAGGCAATAAAGTACCTCAACTCACTAATTTGTGTGATTAATCTGACCAAAGGCACATCGGAAACAGGAGGAAGGGATTTGCAAATGCATCAGACTCTTTGGAAACCTGGGATGACTCGGA
>NW_025270551.1:0-1405 GCF_018294505.1 Triticum aestivum | reverse complement strand
CAGTCCCTCGCTATTGTGATCATATCATCTTGCCCTGAAAAGCAAGGTTGTTCTCGAGCTTAGTAACATATCGGTGGTTCGCGATTTTCCGAATATCTTCTCAGAAGTATTACCAGGTTGTCACCTGACCGCTATGTTGAGTTCGTGATCAAGTTGGTTTATTCCTGTGAACCACCCTTTCTCCAAGAATCTGTGTTGGATATCCCTGAGCTAGTTGGTTAAGCTAGACAACAACCTGGAGAGTTGGAAGATAAAAGCTTGCCTGACTTAGCTCGTTCCAAAGGGATATTCTTGTGTAGTGTGTGTTGAAGAAAGATGATATCTTCATCGATTGGTCCCTGTGATCAGTTGCTGGACCTATTGTCTTATCAATCCTTTGATTGGAGTGTGGGCTATTCTCAAATCAAATCAGAACCAACAATGTTCGTAATGTTGTCTTACTCGTGGATTTTCCACGAGCATACACCATTATATATTTTGGGTCTGACCAATACTATCACCTTATTCACATAGTTATGGAACTCCATCTCCATGGAAATCCCGATAACTTGTTGTTGAGCCCATCAGCAGCATTTTGTCTCATCCATGATTCGTGTTGAACATCCAGCTAGTGTTGGAAACTTTGATAAGCATTATCTTCATGTCCCGTGCATGAAGCATATGTTCGGATGTAAGAAGTGACTTCCTCCAGCTCATGTGCATTTGATGCAAGTTGCCGCCGTGGATTCGAGAAAGTCTATTTTTGTTTTCCTCTAGAATCATCCCAAGTCAGACATGCACGTGCAAAGTATTCTGTGGTCTGTTAGACTGATCATCTTCGTTCCATATGAATTCTGTAGCCCACCAAGCCACTGATTGATTTGTTCAAGGAGAAGGAGTTCCTTCATAAGAGCTAATCCGGACTTATGTAAGGACTTCGATACCCTTGTTGATGGTTCCCCCTCCTGAACTCGGTAGTGTTTTATTATAAGACTACTATGTGGTCATGCTTGTCTGGGACAGCGTGTTCACATGTTTGTAGCAGAACCAGCTCATGTTTTGGAGCTTACTATCGTAGTTCATTCCCCGAGAATCTCGCAACGTCATCTCGTCGATTTGTGTTGCAAATTTCCGTTTTTCTTCCTAGACTCGATGAGTCTGGAATATCCTGACACCAACCAGATCTGAATCTCAGGCAGATATGATGGTTGGAATATTTCCCAAGAATTATAATATTGGTCGCGCGATAACCGGTAAAGTGGATGTCGTGGCCAACACACCCAGCCGGAAGACCTGTTATTATAATATCTTGATTGATGAAGTTGGCCACCTCCCCATAGGGATTTCGTAGGGTTTACTCCCTAGTTGCCCCTATGGATTTCTGAGATCCCGAAGTCCGACCTTTTTACTTGATGTTCTAGATATC
>NW_025270550.1:0-1405 GCF_018294505.1 Triticum aestivum | reverse complement strand
CGAGGGAATTTGCGCAGCCTCCTCTTCACGAAGCTGCACGAATGATACAAGTTCCCCGCTGAGTTCGCAAACACACGCCTCTCGGGGAATAAAGTGAACGGTGCCGCCCTCACGAGGATGAGCACGGCCCTGTCTACTTGGAAAAGCACGGTGAAGGCAATGATTGACAAAGGTGATAGTTATGAGAAGATCAAGGCGAAATATCCTTTAATTAGTGAAGATGACTACAAGGAGTTCAAGATCAAGTGCAAGAGCCCCACAAACTCCGAATCAAGTCAGTGAGGGAAAGAACATAGGGGTCCACCAACTCGGTCCCGGCGGTTACATAGTGGCGGAGCATATATGGGACAAGGAGGACGCGGAGCGTGTCGAGCAAGGCCTACTGCCCCGCTTCGAGAAATACCGTGACAAGCAGACCCGGAACTTTCTCAGGGCCCGGTACAAGGAGGACCCGGTAACAAAGGAGCTTACCACGGATCCAAAGACCAAGGCGCTTGAGCTTGTTCTGGTAAGGAATACACCCCCGCATAATTAGCTCCATATGGTTGCATTATAATTAATCCCTAATATTTCTAAATGGTTCACGTTCCTTCCGCAGGACAAAGAAAGCAGTAGCGCGGGGTCGTCTCAGAGCTCCCCTTTCAACACCCCTTTGAATAGGGCGTTGAACATAATGAAAAACAAGGATAAGCTCAGTAAGCCAATGTCAGTTGGTCGTGTGGCTGGCAAAGGCTTGTCCACAAAATGGTCATCATACTATACCACTGGTGGGCGAAAGGAGAAAAAGACCAGCTCCGAAAGCCAGTCGCGCAAGGTTGAAGCACTCAAGGCGCAAGTGGCAGATTCCGGAGATGTTCCAAGAGCAAGTGCAACAACAAATGGGATCGACGCTCACCGGCATTATGCCTACCTTGATTCATGGGATAACGACGTGGATTGCGGGTGGCCAACAGGGGCCGCCCCCGATTCCCAGCTTCACGGCCAGCAACTCGCACAACGCGCAGGCGGCGCCATTGGTGTCTCCGGCGGCGGCGGTATTGGTGTCTACGGCGGCGGCGCCATTGGTGTCTCCGGCGGCGGCGGTATTGGTGTCTCCGACGCCGGCATTGGAGCTTAATGCACCCGGGTCTACGCCGGCCGGCACCTCGCCAGCAAGCGGCCCCTCCGTCAGTTGCACGCCCGCCGTTGGCGGTGCCTCGACATTAGCCGAGCTCGACGGCATCACGGTAACTAAGCCTCTCGACCGAGGACTTCATCTCCTTGCCTTTGACTGGGCATCCCTGACGCCCTACATGTTTTCGCAGGGCGCCGCCGATGTTCCTTGCACTCTTCTACACTTTGTGGGTGGCGAGTTTGTCGATGTCGCCAAGGGCAGAATCGTTCAACCGGGCAACCCCGTGTTCCA
>NW_025270549.1:0-1405 GCF_018294505.1 Triticum aestivum | reverse complement strand
AAACGATGAACTTTTTTCACTTTTCCATAAACGTTTTTCAAAATCGATGAACTTTTCTTAAAAATGATTAACTTTTTCTCAAAATCATTGAGTTCTTTAAGTTTATGTACTTTTTCTTCAAAAATGATGAACTTTTGTCTCAATATCGATAATTGTTTTTGTAGTTTGTGAGATTTTTCGTCAAATGTTGAACTTTGGCTCAAAATTGATGAACATTGATTATTTATTATTTTAAAATCAATGAACTTTTTTGAAATTCAATGAACTGTTTTTTATTTTGATGAACTTTTTTCAAATTCAGTGAACTCTTTTTGAACTTCGATGAACTTTTTTCAAATTCGACAAAGTTTTTTTCAAAATCATGATTTGTTTTTCATTCTATGAACTTCTTTCCAAAATCATGATTTTTTTCAAATTCGATGAACTTTTTTCCAAAATCATGATTTGTTTTTCATATTCGATGAACTTTTTTTTGAATTTGATGAACTTTTTTCAAATTCAGTGAACATTTTTTGAACTTTTTTCCAAAATCATGATTTGTTTTTCGTATTCGATGACCTTTTTTCCGAATTTGATGAACTTTTTTCAACTTTGTTGAACTTTTTTCAAATTTGATGAACTACTTTTCAAATGCGATGAACTTTTTTTTTTGAAAACGATGAACTTTTTTCACTTTTCCATAAACGTTTTTCAAAATCGATGAACTTTTCTTAAAAATGATTAACTTTTTCTCAAAATCATTGAGTTCTTTAAGTTTATGTACTTTTTCTTCAAAAATGATGAACTTTTGTCTCAAAATCGATAATTGTTTTTGTAGTTTGTGAGATTTTTTCGTCAAATTTTGAACTTTGGCTCAAAATCGATGAACATTGATTATTTATTATTTTAAAATCAATGAACTTTTTTGAAATTCAATGAACTGTTTTTTATTTTGATGAACTTTTTTCAAATTCAGTGAACTCTTTTTGAACTTCGATGAACTTTTTTCAAATTCGATAAAGTTTTTTTCAAAATCATGATTTGTTTTTCATTCGATGAACTTCTTTCCAAAATCATGATTTGTTTTTCAAATTCGATGAATTTTTTTCCAAAATCATGATTTGTTTTTCATATTCGATGAACTTTTTTTTGAATTTGATGAACTTTTTTCAAATTCAGTGAACGTTTTTTGAACTTTGATGAACTTTTTTCCAAAATCATGATTTGTTTTTCAAATTTGATGAACTTTTTTTCGAATTTGATGAACTTTTTTCAACTTTGTTGAACTTTTTTCAAATTTGATGAACTACTTTTCAAATGCGATGAACTTTTTTTTCGAAAACGATGAACTTTTTTCACTTTTCCATAAACGTTTTTCAAATTCGATGAACTTCTCTTAAAAATGATTAACTTTTTCTCAAAATCA
>NW_025270548.1:0-1405 GCF_018294505.1 Triticum aestivum | reverse complement strand
TTTTGGGTATTCTATGAAGATGCATTTATCCGCTTTGGGTTCGAGCTTATCAGCCTGAAACTTTTCCACATAAGCGTCGCAGCCCCAAACTTTTAAGAAACGACAACTTAGGTTTCTCTAAACGGTGTCGTCTCAACGGAATTGCGTGGTGCCCCTTTTAAAGTGAATGCGGTTATCTCTAATGCCTAACCCATAAACGATAGTGGTAATTCGATAAGAGACATCATGGTATGCACCATATCCAATAGGGTGCAGTTATGATGTTCGGACACACCATCACACTATGGTGTTCCAGGCGGTATCAATTGTGAAACACTTTCCACAATGTCTTAATTGTGTGCTAAACTCGCAACTCAGATATCTCTATGATCATATCATAGACATTTTATCCTCTTGTCACGACGATCTTCAACTTCACTCTGAAATTACTTGAACCTTTCAATAATTCAGACTTGTGTTTCATCAAGTAAATATTCTCAGCATCTACTCAAACCATCTGTGAAGTAAGAACATAACGATATCCACTGCATGCGTCAGCACTCATTGGACTGCATACATCAAAATGTATTACTTCCAATAAGTTGCTCTCTTGTCACACCTTACTGAAAACGAGGCCTTTCAGTCATCTTGCCCATGTGGTATGATTTGCATGTCTCAAGTGATTCAAAATCAAGTGAGTCCAAACGGTCCATCTGCATGGAGTTTCTTCATGCATATATACCAATAGACATGGTTCGCATGTCTCATTCTTTTCAAAAACGAGTGAGTCCAAGGATCCATCTACATGGAGCTTCTTCATGCATTCTGTACCAATATGACTCAAGTGGCAGTGCCACAAGTATGTGGTACTATCATTACTATCTTATATCTTTTGGCATGAACATGTGTATCACTACGATCGAGATTCATTTTAGGTGCAAGACCATTGAAGGTATTATTCAAATAAACAGAGCAACCATTATTCTCCTTAAATGAATAACCGTATTGCGATAAACATAATCCAATCATGCTCAGCGCAAACACCAAATCTCGATAGTAGAGGGAGCATGCGATGCTTGATCACATCAACCTTGGAAACACTTCCAACACACATCGTCATCTCACCTTTAGCCAGTCTCCATTTATTCCGCAGCTTTTATTTCGAGTTACTAACACTTAGCAACCGAACCGGTATCCAATACCCTGGTGCTGCTAGGAGTACTAGTAAAGTACACATTCATATAATGTATATCCAATATACTTCTGTCGATCTTGCCTGCCTTCTCATCTACCAAGTATCTAGGGTAGTCCTGCTTCAGTGACCGTTCCCCTCATTACAGAAGCACTTAGTCTCGGGTTTGGGTTCAACCTTGGGATTCTTCACTAGAGCAGCAAACGACTTGCTGTTTCATGAAGTATCCCTTTT
>NW_025270547.1:0-1405 GCF_018294505.1 Triticum aestivum | reverse complement strand
TTCTGGCCCGTTTCTTGGACTATTACTCTGTTTTGGCGTCCCGGTGTGATTTCCATGATTGACGAACACCGGGGTGCGTTTATGTGTCGGTTAGCAACACTCGCATTTTGGGCCGCTTCTGGCCCGTTTCGTCGACTATTACTCACCGTTTTGGGGCCCCAAAGCGATTTCCATGGTTGTTGAACCCCATGGTGCGCTTACGTGTCGATCATCAACGATCGCAGTTTGGGCCGATTTTGGCCCGTTTCTTGCACTATTAATTAGTTTTGGGCGTCCCCCAGTGATTTCCACGATTGACGAACTCCGTGGTGCGTTTACATCTCAGTCATCAACACACAATTTTGGTCGACTCTGGTCGATTTCGTGCACGATTATTCACCATTTTGGCGTCCCAGAGCGATTTCCATGATTGACAATTCCCGGGGTGCGTTTGCGTGTCTGTCCTCAACACTCACAGTTTTGGTCAATTCTGACGCGATTCGAGGACTATTACTCAACATTTAGGGGCCCGAAGCGATTTCCATAGTTGTTGAACCCCAAAATGCGTTTACGTGTCGGTCATGAACACTCACAGTTGTGGCCGATTCTGGCCCGTTTCGTGGACTATTACTCACTGTTTGGGGTCCCGGTGTGACTTGCGCAATTAACAAACCCCGGGGTGCGTTTACGTGTCCATCATCAACACTCGCAGTTTCGGCCGATTCGGGCTCGTTTTCTGGCACTCGCAGTTTTTGCCGATTCTGGCCCGTTTCATGGACTATTACTCACTGTTTTGGTGTCCCGGAGTGCTTTCCTTGATTAACAAACCCCGGGGTGCGTTTACGTATCGGTCATCAACACTCATGGTTTTTGTCGATTCTGACTCGTTTCGTGGACTATTACTCACCGTTTTGGGGTCCCGAAGAGATTTCCATAGTTGTTGAACCCCAAGGTGCGCTTACATGTATGTCATCAACAATCACAGTTTGGGCCGATTTTTGGCCCATTTCTTGGACTATTACTTAGTTTCGGGGGTCCTGGAGTGATTTCCAC
Organism: Triticum aestivum; assembly: GCF_018294505.1. Taxonomy (NCBI): domain Eukaryota; kingdom Viridiplantae; phylum Streptophyta; class Magnoliopsida; order Poales; family Poaceae; genus Triticum; species Triticum aestivum. The sequence goes on along the minus strand of NW_025270547.1, from coordinate 373 downwards.
AATTTACGAACCCCGTTGTGCGTTTACGTTTCGGTCATCAACACTCACAATTTTGGCCGATTCTGGTCCGTTCCGTGCACTATTACTCGCCGCTTTGGGGTCCCAGAGCGATTTCCATGGTTGTTGAACTCCAAGGTGCACTTACGTGTATGTCATCAACATTCATAGTTTTTGCCAATTCTGGCCCGTTTCTTGGACTATTACTCTGTTTTGGCGTCCCGGTGTGATTTCCATGATTGACGAACACCGGGGTGCGTTTATGTGTCGGTTAGCAACACTCGCATTTTGGGCCGCTTCTGGCCCGTTTCGTCGACTATTACTCACCGTTTTGGGGCCCCAAAGCGATTTCCATGGTTGTTGAACCCCATGGTGC
>NW_025270546.1:0-1405 GCF_018294505.1 Triticum aestivum | reverse complement strand
GCGCGTTCTGAAAGGGGTGGAAAAAACTCGTGTTGCTGCGGTATGGAGGGAGGGGTGGAAACCGTGGAAAACTCGTCTCCGTGATTGAGCGGGAGAGTAAGTAGTATAGGACATTATCCATTGTTAGGGAACGGTTGTAATGGTAGTGAGAATGTAGAATCGTCTTTGGAGCGGACCTGGGAGTGGCAAGCATAAGGGACGAAGACGGGGAAACATGTCGGATGCGATCATACCAGCACTAAAGCACCGGATCCCATCAGAACTCCGAAGTTAAGCGTGCTTGGGCGAGAGTAGTACTAGGATGGGTGACCTCCTGGGAAGTCCTCGTGTTGCATTCCTTTTATAATTATTTTTTGCGCCTTGTGAGAAACATGTCGCACGTGCGCGATATATATTAATCCTGTTATATTATGTTTGACGTTTGCGATATGTTTAAGCTCGATGCTCATTGCTAGCGCGTCTTGGGGCGGCTTTGTGGCGCGAAGAGCGCGTTCTGAAAGGGGTGGAAAAAACTCGTGTTGCTGCGGTATGGAGGGAGGGGTGGAAACCGTGGAAAACTCGTCTCCGTGATTGAGCGGGAGAGTAAGTAGTATAGGACATTATCCATTGTTAGGGAACGGTTGTAATGGTAGTGAGAATGTAGAATCGTCTTTGGAGCGGACCTGGGAGTGGCAAGCATAAGGGACGAAGACGGGGAAACATGTTTGATGCGATCATACCAGCACTAAAGCACCGGATCCCATCAGAACTCCGAAGTTAAGCGTGCTTGGGCGAGAGTAGTACTAGGATGGGTGACCTCCTGGGAAGTCCTCGTGTTGCATTCCTTTTATAATTATTTTTTGCGCCTTGTGAGAAACATGTCGCACGTGCACGATATATATTAATCCCGTTATATTATGTTTGACGTTTGCGATATGTTTAAGCTCGATGCTCATTGCTCGCGCGTCTTGGGGCGGCTTTGTGGCGCGAAGAGCGCGTTCTGAAAGGGGTGGAAAAAACTCGTGTTGCTGCGGTATGGAGGGAGGGGTGGAAACCGTGGAAAACTCGTCTCCGTGATTGAGCGGGAGAGTAAGTAGTATAGGACATTATCCATTGTTAGGGAACGGTTGTAATGGTAGTGAGAATGTAGAATCGTCTTTGGAGCGGACCTGGGAGTGGCAAGCATAAGGAACGAAGACGGGGAAGCATGTCGGATGCGATCATAGCAGCACTAAAGCACTGGATCCCATCAGAACTCCGAAGTTAAGCGTGCTTGGGCGAGAGTAGTACTAGGATGGGTGACCTCCTGGGAAGTCCTCGTGTTGCATTCCTTTTATAATTATTTTTTGCGCCTTGTGAGAAACATGTCGCACGTGCGCGATATATATTAATCCCGTTATATTATGTTTGACGTTTGCGATATGTT
>NW_025270545.1:0-1405 GCF_018294505.1 Triticum aestivum | reverse complement strand
CTTCTCGGAGGAACCCAAATCTCGGGACGAGATTCTTTTGAGTGGGGGTGAGTTGTCACACCCTAGCTAGTCATGCATTAGAGTGTTGCATCATGTTTACTTTTTCATCAGAAACTTGAAATGGGGATGACAGAACCCCCAGTCCCCTCTGAAACCAACTAGGGTTACTAAAATAATTTTTCAATGAACCTGAAATGCCCTTCTAAAATGTCCATCATTTTAGCCTTGGTTCAGAACCTCTGACAAAAGTGGTGCACATTTTTCTAGGCCATCATAGGGTCTTTGAATTAAATCATAGATATTTGAATTTGGGCATTTAAAATAATATAAAATATTTAAATGCTCAAATATCTCCAAACTAAAATGTTTCATGTTGGAAATAATCCAACTATGGACCAGGAGTAGTTTGGTGAATTTTGGAGTTGCCTAGGTATTTTAATTAATTCAACAAAGTTGCAGATATATTAAATAAAACAGAAAACAGAAAATAAGGGGAAAGACTTACCTGTGCGGCCCAGCCAGCTGGCCGGCCCAGCTAGCAGCCGACCCAGCCCAACACTGTAGCTCCCCGTCGTCTTCCTCCCCACGCCCCGAAGCTGCTGCGTGCTCGCGCGCGCGCGGCCGCGCGGCCACCTCCTGCTTGCCGACGCCCTCCTGGCCGCGTGGACGACGTCGGCAGCCCGTCCCGATCCCCCCTGCTCTCGCTCACTCTCCCCCGTTTCTCCCTCGCTCTCTCTCGCTCTCGGCCGAAGCACACCGTCGCCGCCGTTCGCCGTAGCCACTGTCTCCGGCCACCCCTCGCTCCCCTGAGTAGCTCAGAAGCTCCGCCACAACTCCCTCTTCCTCCCCACCGCTCCACGAGTCCCCGGAAGCCCTGCATCGCCGCCACGTCGCCGTTCCCCTCTTCGGGCTCCGACCACCGTTGCCAACGAATTCGCCGTCTCCAGCGCGTCCCCGAGCCCGCTTCGACGCCCACTGCAACCGCGGTGAGCTACGCCACCGTTTCCCCCTCTTCTCCCCCTCGTTCCCTCACCGTAGCTTCATCTCCACCACGGCCGAACCTCCGCCGTCGCCGAGCTCGCCGTCGACGCAGCTCCGGTGACCATTTGGTCACCCCGGCGAGTCCAACGCGTTCACAGAACCCAGTAGAGCATCCCTAGCGCCTCACTTTGCTCGACTTCGAGCTCCAGCACCACTCCCGTGCACGACCGAACCCCGGCGGCCGCAGCCGAGCTCACCGCCGTCAACTCCGGCCACCCCGACCCCAACGGACTCCGCCAAGAGCCGCGGGTCGTCCTCAGCTTCACTCCGGTGATCTCCGCGGTCCATTTGGTGGCCGAAACGACCAAAACCACTATCGCCGCCGCACTGTTGGTCGCCGCCGGCCAGAACTCCGGCGAGCTGA
>NW_025270544.1:0-1405 GCF_018294505.1 Triticum aestivum | reverse complement strand
GAATGGTCCGGAGGTAAAGATTTATATATGGGAAGTCCTATTTTGGCCACCGGAAAATGTTCGGGATTTTTCGGTATTGTACCGGGAAGGTTCTAGAAGGTTCCGGAGTGGGGCCCACCTGCATGGGGGGGACCCACATGGACGTGGGTAGTGGGGGCAAGGCCCCACACCCCTGGTCAAGGCGCACCAAGATCCCCCCTTAGAAGGAATAAGATCATATCCCGAAGGGATAAGATCAAGATCCCTAAAAAGGGGGATAACAATCGGTGGGGAAGGAAATAATGAGATTTCTTTCCTCCCACCTTGGCCAACGCCCCAATGGACTTGGAGGGCAAGAAACCAGCCCCTCCACCCCTATATATAGTGGGGAGGCGCATGGGAGCTATAGACGAAGTTCTGGTGCAGCCCTCCCCCTCTCACAAGTACTCCTCTCCCGCGGTGCTTGGCGAAGCCCTGCAGGATTGCCACGCTCCTCCACCACCACCACGCCGTTGTGCTGCTGCTGGATGGAGTCTTCCTCAACCTCTCCCTCTCTCCTTGCTGGATCAAGGCTTGGGAGACGTCACCGGGCTGTATGTGTGTTGAACGCGGAGGTGCCGTGCGTTCGGCACTTGATCATCGGTGATTTGAATCACGACGAGTACGACTCCATCAACCCCGTTCACTTGAACGCTTCCGCTTAGCGATCTACAAGGGTATGTAGATGCACTCTCTTTCTACTCGTTGCTGGTCTCTCCATAGATAGATCTTGGTGACATGTAGGAAAATTTTGAATTTCTGCTACGTTCCCCAACAGTGGCATCATGAGCTAGGTCTATTGCGTAGATTCTTTGCACGAGTAGAACACAAAGTAGTTGTGGGCGTTGATGTTGTTCAATATGCTTACCGTTACTAGTCCAATCTTGTTTCGACGGCATTGTGGGATGAAGCGGCCCGGACCGACCTTACACGTACTCTTACGTGAGACAGGTTCCACCGATTGACATGCACTTGGTGCATAAGGTGGCTAGCGGGTGCCAGTCTCTCCCACTTTAGTCAGAACGGATTCGATGAAAAGGGTCCTTATGAAGGGTAAATAGCAATTGGCATATCACGTTGTGGTTTTGCGTAGGTAAGAAACGTTCTTGCTAGAAACCCATAGCAGCCACGTAAAACATGCAAACAACAATTAGAGGACGTCTAACTTGTTTTTGCAGGGTATGCTATGTGATGTGATATGGCCAAAAGGATGTGATGAATGATATATGTGATGTATGAGATTGATCATGTTCTTGTAATAGGATTCACGACTTGCATGTCGATGAGTATGACAACCGGCAGGAGCCATAGGAGTTGTCTTTATTTATTGTATGACCTGCGTGTCATTGAAGAACGCCATGTAAACTACTTTACTTTATTGCTAAAC
>NW_025270543.1:0-1405 GCF_018294505.1 Triticum aestivum | reverse complement strand
CCCTTTGGAACGAACTAAGTTAGGCAAGCTTTTATCTTCCAACTCTCCAAGTTGTTGTCTAGCTTAACCAACTAGCTCAGGGGTATCCAACACGGATTCTTGGAGAAAGGGGTGGTTTACAGGATAAACCAACTTGATCACGAGCTCGACATAACAGTCAGGTGACAACCTGGTGATACTTTCGAGAAGATATTCGGAAAATCACGAACCACCGATATGTTAGTAAGCTCGAGAACAATCTTGCTTTTGAGGGCAAGACGATATGATCAAATGAGTGAGGACTTGACAAGATCCTAACTCATCAATCGAAGGGTGCACCTAAATAAGGACTAGGTAGCACGATCAGTCTTAGAAGGATGATTCAAAAACCAACACGCTAAGAATGAAATTATTATCCTTTAACTACCAAGCAACGAGGTCGCTGGGAGTATTGATTTCACACATCACAATTCATTTGTCGGTATTCCGGTTGGATCAACACGAGGGCCGAGGAATGACTAATGATGGTGAGAAGTATCACTACATCAAAATTCATGAGAGTTGGTGCAGTTCTCATGACAATTCTGACATAACGGGGGTAATACTCCAAGGTAGAACAGAACCAAAAGCTGGATTAGCAATTTGATCTGCGGAGCACAACTTCTTTGACCCAATCCTGGATAGGGAAGAGGTACTGGAGTTTGTTTCTCCTAGTCATTCCGCGATGGAATGGCTTGACGGACCACAAGAGTAATAGGCATCAATAAAAGAACGCACGCATACTCTTGACTATCAATTGATAGACGAAGGTCAGTAGACAGCTAAAGAGGGACAACTCAAAGGAACATATAACTTTCTGAGTTGTGGATGCATAGATTAGTATGTCGAACCAAGTTCAACAAGTTTCTTCCGAATAACCCATGCAGAAAAGTAGAACTGGCAGGGTCACAATATAGCATGGAGAACTCATCGACAGCACTCTTGTTGTCATCTTTTGGTTCAGAAGAACTCCTGCCAAGAATGGTTCATGGTAATTGGAAGAAGGATGTACCACGAACCTCGAGGACTATCGCAAAGGTTACTACTATCCTAAAGGGACTAGCAAACACTATCAACATGAAGTAAGTAGAGTGAATCTCGGGTTCAAGAACCCAGGAATAGAATGCCTACTAACTAAATGGCATCACAGGATGCTTTCGATAATAAAGGCCAGAATCTTCACACTGGGAACACAAAACGTTGCTAGATTACTAGGTGACTCCTTAAAACACCTAGGGTCATAATAATTATTCCAACATATATGTCGAGGCAATAAAGTACCTCAACTCACTAATTTGTGTGATTAATCTGACCAAAGGCACATCGGAAACAGGAGGAAGGGATTTGCAAATGCATCAGACTCTTTGGAAACCTGGGATGACTCGGA
>NW_025270542.1:0-1405 GCF_018294505.1 Triticum aestivum | reverse complement strand
GCGCTGACCGTAGGGGTGGGCTGTGATGCGGTAGGTACGTGGCACGGTGTACCGAATACCCGTTAGGTATCTCGGGAACCCTGTTCACATCGTTCGGGGCCGTATGGGAAACCTCGGCCGGACTCCCTGCGGATGGAACCTGAATAGGCGATAAACCTGGACTGGAGGCTTAGGTGATTAGGTAGGTCGTGGCCGACACCCACGTTGGGCTTCCGCTTGAAGGTTGCCGAGTACATGTCGTGTAAACGACGGTAAGTGGTGAGAGCGTGTATGAAGAAGTACCCCCTGCAGGGTTAACATGATCTATTCGAATAGCCGCGTCCGCGGTAAAGGACTACTTGGTTGCCTATACAGTTCATAGACAAGTAAATGGAAACTGATAAAAGCCTCAAGATAAGTGTGAGTGCCGAGGATGGCTCTTCCGTAGGAAGACGGAGGTGGATCCTCGGTAGTGTATTGAAGTGGTGAATAGTGGACTCGTGTGCCCAAAACTATTTCAAGTTGGAGTATCATAGGATAGTCTAGCCAAGAGTCAAAGCTGGCTTGCTGCAATAACTCCACCAACCCTTCTTGATACTATGCATGTATGTAGGATCTGATGTAAGTCTTGCTGAGTACCTTTGTACTCATGTTGCTATAATCTACATTTTTACAGAAGACGCTGCAACCCCTTCTGATGGGTTCTATGTAGACGTTGACATCAACGAGTAGGCTAAAGACCCAGGTGGTGACCCTGAGCTTGTGATGGACCACGTAGTATAGTTAGGCTTCCAAGCCTCTTTTATTTTACTAGTTGTCTGTACCCAGACAAAGTACTTCCGCTGTTGGCTTGTATGACTGTATGACTTGTATGTTGGGTCGTGAGACCCGTATCTTTGTGTGTGTTATGTATGGCTCTCTGAGCCTTAAATAAAGTACTTGTGTCATAGAGTCATGTTGTGATGCTTCGTTGTATTTGCACATATCGAGCATATTGTGTGTATGATTGAAATGCTTGGTATGTGTGGGATCTGACCATCTAGTTGTTTATCTTTAGTAGCCTCTCTTACCGGGAAATGTCTCCTAGTGTTACCGCTGAGCCATGGTAGCTTGCTACTGCTCTGGAACACTTAGGCTGGCCGGCATGTGTCCTTCTTCGTTCCTGTGTCTGTCCCTTCGGGGAAATGTCACGCTTTGAGTACCGGAGTCCTGTTAGCCCGCTACAGCCCGGTTTACCGGAGTCCTGCTAGCCCAGTGCTACAGCCCGGACCCACTTGCTGTTGACCGACACGTTCGAAGCTGGGTCATGGATGCCTGTCCCTGTAAGTCTGTGCCACTTTGGGTTTACGACTAGTCATGTCAGCTCGGGCTCTTTATCATATGGATGCTAGCGACACTATCATATACGTGAGCCAAAAGGCGCAAA
>NW_025270541.1:0-1405 GCF_018294505.1 Triticum aestivum | reverse complement strand
CAAATAACTCAGTAAATGCATGAAAAATAACAAGTGAAGTCAGAAATTGTTGAAAATTGATGATGTGGCTTTGAATGGTGCATTTTGAACACATAAAAACTATGGCGTTCAAATAAGTTCAAGAAAATGAAATCCCTTTGTAACAGACGAGTTTTCGTGTGAAACCCTGATACTTCGAATGAGATTGTCCGTTTTGTACACGAAGTGCATCTAGTTTTTGCCGTAAGCCTCTCTACTTTCTAGCACCTGCTATGTGGGTGAAATGATGACACCATGCCAACTTTCAACCTTTTCAGAGTTCATTTGTAGTGCTTTTCAATTTCAGGGTCTTATAGCTCAAAAAAATCAGTAAATGCATGAAAAATAACAAATGAAGTCAGAAAGGGTAGAAAATTGATGATGTGGCTTTGAATGGTACATTTTGAACACAGAGAAACTATGGAGTTCAAATAAGTTCAACAAAATGAAATCCCTTTGTAACAGACGAGTTTCCGTGTGAAACCCTGATACTTCGAATGAGATTGTCAGTTTTGTACACGAAGTGCATCCAGTTTTTGCCGTAAGCATCTCTACTTTCTTGCACATGCTATGTGGGTGAAATGATGACACCATGCCAACTTTCAACCTTTTCAGAGTTCATTTGTAGTGCTTTTCAATTTCAGGGTCTTATAGCTCAAAAAAATCAGTAAATGCATGAAAAATAACAAATGAAGTCAGAAAGGGTTGAAAATTGATGATGTGGCTTTGAATGGTCCATTTTGAACACAGAAAAACTATGGAGTTCAAATAAGATCAATAAAATGAAATCCCTTTGTAACAGACGAGTTTCCGTGTGAAACCCTGATACTTCGAATGAGATTGTCCGTTTTGTATACGAAGTGCATCTAGTTTTTGCCGTAAGCCTCTCTACTTTCTTGCACCTGCTATGTGGGTGAAATGGTGACACCATGCCAACTTTCAACCATTTTAGAGTTCATTTGTAGTGCTTTTCAATTTCAGGGTCTTATAGCTCAAATAACTCAGTAAATGCATGAAAAATAACAAATGAAGACAGAAAGGGTTGTAAATTGATGATGTGCCTTTGAATGGTGCATTTTTAGCACAGAAAAACTATGGAGTTCAAATAAGTTCAAGAAAATGAAATCCCTTTGTAACAGACGAGTTTCCGTATGAAACCCTGATCTTCGAATGAGATTGTCTGTTTTGTACACGAAGTGCATCTAGTTTTTGCCTTACGCCTCTCTACTTTCTTGCACATGCTATGTGGGTGAAATGATGACACCATGCAAACTTTCAACCTTTTCAGAGTTCATTTGTAGTGCTTTACAATTTCAGGGTCTTATAGCTCAAAAAATCTGTAAATGCATGAAAAATAACAAATGAAGTCAGAAAGGGTAGAAAATTG
>NW_025270540.1:0-1405 GCF_018294505.1 Triticum aestivum | reverse complement strand
CAGCGTCGACCCTAGCCCCGCGTAATGTGCCACCATGCTGCCGATCTTCCCCGCGAACGCGTCCGACGTCTCTTCGTCCGCCATGCACAATCGCTCGAACTCGCCGCGAAGAGTGCCCAGCCGCACTGCCCTAACCCGATCCACGCCGACGAACCGTGTCTTAAGCCTAATGCACAGCTTCGCTGCCGTCTTCTTTGACGAAACTTGCAGCAAGATGTCCTCGGCGAGCGCCCCGAGCAGGTAAACCCTTGCCGTCTTGCTCTTCTTTGCATCGACCGCCGCGACGACTGCCAGAGCCACCGCATCCCATAGGCTCTGCACGTCGAGGTTCGCCTCCACCTTGATCTCCTTTTACGATCCCATAGGCCCTGGAGCCATCTTAAAATTTGCCTGGAGTCTTAGCGGAAGGAAATGAGAATATAAGTTGTAGTTTCTATTAATAGTTTGTTGTACGATGAAGGAAAAAAAGAATATATTTTTTATGATCAACGATCTCAGGGCAAAGAGTAAAAAGATGTGGACTGTCCATAATAGTTGAGACCATCTTAAAATTTTCTGGGCATCTTAGAGGAAGGGGATGCGAATTTAAAATGGTTCGGTTTGGGTTTTCAGTTTTTGGGTTGAAAGTACCCACCCCTACACGCAAGAGGGAAACGAAACTGGATCTTAGATAATCATTAGTAGTTGCTATTAATAATCCGTGGTACGATGAAGGAAAACCGAATTTGTTTTTTATGATCAACGATCTTAGCGTAAGGAATAAAAGAATATGGATTGTACGTAATAGTTGAGACCGTCTTAAATGTTGCCTACCGTCTTAGCAGAAGGGAATGAGAATTTAAATAGTAGCTGCTATTAATGATCCGTGGTACAATGAAGGAAAAAGAAAAGAAAAGGAAAATTGATGATCAACAATCTTAGCACAAGGAATAAAAATAATATATGATCAACTATCTTAGCGGCATGGAATAAAAGAGAAGAGAAAAAAAAAGACTTACTTCACTGGTTAGCTAGGCCAGTGAACGCTTTTTTTCCTCGGCAGACCTGATAGGCCAAGCATAGCTAGGATAAGCTTGGCTCATTTCTGCGTCGTGGGAGTCGCCTCAGCAAACTCGATCGACGAGCGACCAACCGGCCGAACCACCCTACAAGGCAACCAGACTCCCATCGGTACGACAAACCGAAATATGTCTGCATCATCATCAGTCGAAGTAATTTATCATGTAGTGATTCGTTATACTTTTTACAGACATAGCCATTAATCATCTCACAAAATATATAGTTTCCAATTACCCCTTTCGTCCAATCATATAAGGCAGTTTTTTTGACACCAAATGCTCTTATATTATGGGACGGAGGGAGTAGCATTTGCATTCAACCGAGATACTATAGTCGATGAACTAGA
>NW_025270539.1:0-1405 GCF_018294505.1 Triticum aestivum | reverse complement strand
GCACGCGGTTTTTCTCGATTCTGACTCGTTTCTTGGACTATTACTCACCGTTTTATGGTCTCAAATCAATTTCCATAATTGTTGAACCCCAAGTTGCGCTTATGTGTCGATAATCAACACTCGCGGTTTTTGTCGACTCTGACCCATTTCGATGACTATTACTCACCGTTTTGGGGTCCCTAAGTGATTTCCATGGTTGTTGAACCCAAGGTGCGCTTACATGTCGGTCATCAACACTTGTGATTTTTGTCAATTCTGACCCGTTTCGTAGACTATTACTCACCGTTCTGGGGTCCCGAAGCGATTTCCATCGTTGTTGAACCCCAATGTGCGCTTACGTGTCGGTTATCAACAATTGCAGTGTTGGCCGATTCTGCCCTGTTTCATGGGCTATTACACACCGTTTTGGGGTCCCGAAGCAATTTCCACTATTGTTGAACCCAGGGTGCGCTTACGTGTCGGTCATCATAAATTGCAACTTTGGACGATTCTGGCCCGTTTCGTGGACTGTTACTCACTGTTTCGGGGTCCCGAAGTGACTTCCATGATTGACGAACCCTGGGGTGCATTTACGTGTCGGTCATCAACACTCGCAGTTTTGGCCGATTCTGGCCCGTTTCATGGACTATTACTCATTGATTTGGGGTCCTTGAGTGACTACCATGATTGAAGAACCCCAGGGGTGAGTTTATTTATTGTTCATCAATAATCCAAGGTTTGTCCGATTCTGGGCTCTTTCATGGACTATTACTCCCCGTTTTGGGGTCCAAAGCGATTTCCATGGTTGTTGAACCCCAAGATGTGCATACGTGTCGGTCGTCAACAATCGTGGTTTTGGCCGATTCTGGCCCATTTCATGGACTATTACTCACTGTTTCGGGGTCCCGGAGTGATTTCCACGATTGGCGAACCCTGGGGTGCGTTTACGTGTCGGTCATCAACACTCGCGGTTTTTGTCGATTCTGGCCCGTTTCGTGTACTATTACTCACTATTTTTGGGTCAAAAAGCGATTTCCATGGTTGTTGATCCCCGGGATGCGCTTACGTGTTGGTCATCAACAATCGCAGTTTCAACCGATTCTGGACCATTTCTTGGACTGTTTCTCAGTTTTGGGGTCCCGGAGTGATTTCCATGATTGACGAACACCGGGGTGCGTTTATGTGTCAGTCATGAACACTCGCAGTTTTGGCCAATTCTGGCCCATTTCATGGACTATTACTCATTGATTTCGGGTCCCTGAGTGACTACCATGATTGACGAACCCCGGGGGTGAGTTTATTTATTGTTCATCAATAATTCAAGGTTTGTCCGATTCTGGGCTCTTTCATGGACTATTACTCCCCATTTTGGGGTCCAAAGCGATTTCCATGGTTGTTGAACCCCAAGATGTGCATAGGTCTCGGT
>NW_025270538.1:0-1405 GCF_018294505.1 Triticum aestivum | reverse complement strand
GGTGATAGGCACGACCCTCTCCACATGTGCCCAGTTACCGTTTATACCCATCCATTTGGTACAACTTATCTCTGTGGAAAGATGGACAAAAGATCTGGACGCACATGGTCACATTATCACTAATGCCGCATTGTTGGTTTAACTATAATACGTAGCAGCTGATTAGGTGAGCTCATGAAAAGGCTTGCAAATAAATGGATCATCAAAAGGCAAACAGTCTGGCAAGCATGTCTAAATAGATGTTCACTCATCATTAGTCACAAAGACAAATCCACACACTCATTAAGACATACATCCCACAATCTCGACTAAACTGATCTGTTCATCAATCAATTAATTTAAAGCAAATTGGAATGGGGGCTCACTCAGCATCGTCGGTCTCGAAAGAAGTGGAGGGGGTGAAGTAGAGATCGTCCTCCGAGGTGCTCGCCGGCGAGATCTCCCCTGTCTGGGCCCCCACGGACTGCCGCTGCTGCCACCATAGGTGGCAGCGGTGGAGCTGCAGCCGCGACATGGCCTAGAACCTAATGTTCAGACAAATGTGAATAGTCTATGCCTCATGTCACCTGACATTATTCTTTACACATGGGTTCTACTAGTATATTGAATTATGCAAATTAGCCAGCCGTTTGGTAGAAGGCAGCGGCGAAGCTATGTTGAGGCCAGGGGCCTATGCCCCCAGCCTTGGAGAAAAGTCTGAATTTTTTTTAAAGGACCTAGGTGAGAGGAAAATTAACCTTTCGCCCCCTCCCCCAGATATTTATCATTTACGTTTGGCCCCCAGTAGTTTTTGTGTAGCTCCGACACTGGTGGAAGGCGTTTTTTTTGCACTAGTTGGAGCACCAAGCCAAATACTTAGCTCTTTGCCTTGTGATTGGTGATGATTGGTGCTTAGTAGCCATGATTTGGCCGGGCTAGATTTAGCGAAGGCTACCGAGGCACTATGATTAATAGCCTTTCATCAAACTAAAGCTAATAATCTTTTTGTAAGTTAATAGAGTCAAAAATTTACAGTAAAGAGTTGATGGTCGGTTCATGTACGGTCAAGACCGATCTGCGGACGGGTATGACATCTGATTTTGGGTCAGCGTTGGAGATGCCGTAAGGACTTGTGAATCAAACAATCAAGGCCAAAAGTTCTTTTCCCCGCTGTTGGGAAACCTTTTCTCCACGGGAAACTCTTGCCTTCACCCGATGGATCGCACGCGAGCGATCCGCCGCCTCCACCATGTGACGCGTGTACACATATCCTTCATGTCTCTCTTTCTGCAACGTCACTAGTGTTGCAAAATTGCCTTCCACAACAACAACCATGTTGCGAAAAAATGAAGACAAAAGAAAAATGACAAATATTTTTGCAACATTGTGTGTGTTGCAATTTGGTTTCTGCAACAACACTGATGTT
>NW_025270537.1:0-1405 GCF_018294505.1 Triticum aestivum | reverse complement strand
GGGGGGGAGGGGTTAAGTGGGGGCGCCGGTTGGGCCGGCCCAGGGGGGGAGTTGGGCCAGGCCAGGGGCCAGGTGGGGTGGGGCTTCGGGGGGCTGGCTGGGCCGGGGGAAGGGCTGGCCCAGATGGGCCAGGGGAGGTTCCCTCCCTCTTTTCTTCTTCCTTTCTTTTCTTTTATTATTTTTCTTTTTCTGCTTTCTGTTTTAGTTTAATTAAAATGCCAAAACATTTTACAAAAATTTGTGCACCCCACCATAATTAGGTTTGCTATTTTAGACAACCCCCGAACAATTTAGTTTTCGTTTCTGAAAACTTTTATTGTTTGTTTTCGTTTTAAATTTGAAATTCGAACTAGGTTCCGAACTAACGCGAGTTTATCCACAGTAACCGAGGTGACGTGGCACCATTAGCGGGGAATCACTGTAGCTTAATTATCCGGGCGTCACAATTCTCCTCCACTACAAGAAATCTCGTCCCGAGATTTAGGATCGGTTATAAGGGGGAAGGGGTCTAGTTACGAAATTCTAACGATTCTTCTCGATCATAGTAGCTCTTCTCGAAGAGGTCGACCCATTACATTGATGTCTTCCGTCCTCTCCTTCGGGTCATCATGATGAAGTTTGTCGTCCTTTCTTCGGGGTTCCATCGTACTTACGAAAGGATAAAGGGTGGGTATCCCGAGAGAATGGACCTCTGCAGGTTTGACTATCTGGTCGATAACATCGGGGAGGGTGGCGGAAGTAACTCTCGAATTGAAACTTAAGAAAATATCAAGAGCAGAGTAAGGAGGTATCCTGGGAAGTTTCGAGCGGGCAGGCAATCGTTCGATGTCTGATATGTGGCGTGAAAGGGGTTCGAAGCCACGGGAATAAGTATTTGTCTGATACCAGATTGAAGGTGGCTCATGAATTACATACGAGGCCACGCGCGAGGAACAGCCTTGGGTACAGGGGGGGTACAGGAGAGTCAGGTTTCGATCCTGTGGAGCTGTGGGTTATGGGCCCACCATGTGGATTAAAAAGTAGGAAGGACAGTGACATCTTGCACGATCATGTAAGCAAGGCATGCCAGAGGATAATCTGTTGGTTATGTCGGCAACAACATCGGTACCAAGGGCGAGGGACGAAGAGAACCATTATCCTGCTCGTTGAACGAGGCGGGCCAATAGGCAAGGTTCTCGTCCATCGGTGGCTACCGAAATGTCATCAACAATAGTAACAGGGTCTTACTGACACGGTCGTACACCAAGGTGTTTACATAAGCAGAAGAATATTACTGCTTAGATCATATAGACCTCAAGAAAGGTTAAACCAAACAATGGAAAGGACATATGATTATCAGATTAAACAGAACAATGGAAAGGAAATTATGTTTAAACACATATTTCAAGGGTATATCCTTCCCAAG
>NW_025270536.1:0-1406 GCF_018294505.1 Triticum aestivum | reverse complement strand
GAGAGTAAGCGTCAGGAATTCCGCAATCTGAAGCAAGGCTCTTTGTCTGTCTATGACTACAACAAGTTGTTCCAGAAGCTCGCCCGTTTTGCCAAGCAGGATGTTCCTGATGAGAAGAGTATGATCTATCAGTTCAGGGGTGGTCTTCGTGAGGAAATTCAGCTCGCTCTTGTCCTCTTTGAGCCGTTGAGATACGATGAGTTCTACAACATGGCACTGAAGCAAGAGGCTGCTCAGATGAGATGTGATGCTTCCAGGAAGCGTGCCAGAGATGTTACTCCGTCTTCCTCTACTCAAGTGGTCAAGCAGCAGAAGTATTGGCTTCCTCCTCCTCCGTTCCGTCAGCCGTATCAGCAGAAGAGCAAAGGTGCCAGTGGTTTCTCCCACCCACCCAGCCCAGGCTTTCAGAACAAGGCTTCGTCTCAAGCTCCAAGATCGAGTGCTCCGTATCACCGTCCGCTTTCAGAGGTCACGTGCAACAAGTGCCAACAGAAGGGTCACTATGCCAACAAGTGTACCAACCAGAGGCGTCTTCCTCCTCCTCATCCTGTCAGATCGGCAAGTACAGCGGTGGTCAAGCACAATCCCAAGCACGCCAAGGTCAATATGGTGAATGCAGCTCAGGCAGAGGATTCTTCAGATGTGATCATGGGTAACCTTCCTGTTAATGATATTCCTGCAAAAGTTCTTTTTGACACTGGTGGGTCGCATTGTTTCATCTCGAGACCTTTTGCTTCCAAGCATGATTTTGTTACTCAAATGTTGCCGAGACCGTTGTCTATTGACTCTCCGGCCAGCCTCTTGACATCTCGAGTGTGTGTTCCGGATGTTACAATCACTTTGGGCGACTGCAAGTTTCTCTCTTCTCCGGTGGTTCTTGGCAATTCCGATATCGATCTTATTCTCGGGATGGACTGGCTCTCTGAGCATAAAGCTCAGCTTGATTGTGCAGCCAGGCAGATTCAACTGACGCATTCGTCTGAGGAGGTCATTGTCTTTGCCGCTCGAGATAATTCCATCCGGTTGTTTTCTCTCAATGAGAAGGGTGAATTGGATGCTATCTCTCAAATTCCTGTCGTTTGCGAATATCAAGACGTCTTTCCAGAAGAGCTTCCAGGGATGCCTCCGCACCGGCCAGTTGAATTTGTTATTGAACTTGAGCCCGGTACGGAACCTGTGTGCAAACGTCCCTACAAGCTCGGCCCCGAAGAGTTGAAGGAGTTGAAGAAACAACTCGATGAGCAAGAAAGATTGGGTCTCATTCGGCCTAGTACTTCTCCGTGGGGTTGTGGTGTTCTTTTTGTGAAGAAGAAGGATGGATCGAGTCGACTTTGTGTTGATTACCGTCCAGTAAACAAGAAGACCATCAAGAACAAATACCCACTTCCCAACATCAATGAGCTGTT
>NW_025270535.1:0-1406 GCF_018294505.1 Triticum aestivum | reverse complement strand
TCTCGCGGAGCTTGTGGACCATAGGGGCTAGGATGAGGTCTTGGACCAGCAAACGGTGGCCTGCGGGGACCGCGAGGTGGGGTGATGCCTCCTACATCACGCCAAACCATCACGTCTGGCAGAGCAGATCTCACAGGATAGAGATCGCGCATATCTGAATATCCAGCTTGCACCGCCGGTGCGAACCGAGTCAAAGTGGCCCAGTGGTCAGCACGGGTATTGAAGAGCTCTAACCTTAAGGCCCGGTTTTCACGGTCCTTATCCTCGAGCATCTCAGCAGTGGTGCGAGTCCGTGAATCCTCCTGAGTGGAGTCAGCATATATAGCCTGAAAATATCCTTGTGCTCCCGGAAGTGATCCTGGCATATACCGGAAATCAGAGTCCCGAAATAGACCAGATCTGACTCGCATAATGGTCATCATAGAGTAGGCGGCATCCTGCACAGCCATCTCGATAGTAACCCCAAGTCCATAGGAGCAGTGAAGAGGCTCAGTGGATCCAGGATAAGATGGAAATATTCTGACAGTGCAGAGATACTGGCTTTGATTAAAGTCTCGGAATTGCTCTTCGACCGTGTACTCAGGATACCAGCGGTATCCAGCCTCAGTCATTACCCTAGCCAACTTAGCAGTATGGCCGGGTACATCTAGGCACCGAGTTAGGCGAACCACTTGATTGAGGTCGCGAGTGGCCATCTGAAAGCACAATTATAATGCAAAGGCATTAGAATTTCTAGCAAAATTTCGGCATCATAACAGCTGTAAATGCTCAAAAAGGATATTGAGACATTTGACCAAGGATTTTGTACACACTCAACATCATCATATCAAGTCTTGAAACCATTCTTACAACATAATGTGGTAGTAGAACTGAACTAGGCTTGTAACCATCAAACTTATAAGGTACTACTGATTAGTAACTCGTGATCCTGATAGAGAGAGCATATCCTAATTCCTTAACCCCCGGTGGAAGAATGGACTGACTCAGATCAGAAAGTCATAAGATATAAGGAGTAAAAAGAGCCTTACGTTCCAACCCACAAACAATTCCCCTACATATAACTAAAGAATTTCTAGACTCAACATCGACCAGTTTGGCTTGAAGAACCTACAGGCAGTCCGGCTCTGATGCCAACGCTGTCAGGACCCCGACTCGATGTCACATCGATCTAGCCGGTAACACTTCATATCACTTTGCGGCCTCACGCACGGTATTCCCACGGGTGTCGCCTTACCTTTGCCCGGGACCGTTTGCGCCTTTTGGCTCACGTATATGATAGTGTCGCTAGCATCCATATGATAAAGAGCCCGGGCTGACATGACTAGTCGTAAACCCAAAGTGGCACAGACTTACAGGGACAGGCATCCATGACCCAGCTTCGAACGTGTCGGTCATCAGCAAGTGGG
>NW_025270534.1:0-1406 GCF_018294505.1 Triticum aestivum | reverse complement strand
TGGTGCTTACCAGTTACCACCAACACGGATCTCTTCCCGATTCCTCTGCTCTTGTTCCCCCCGGATGCGGATTCCCCTCCTGTGCCCACGGCCGCCGTCTCCTTGGTCGTCCACGGCGATTTGAAGGTGGGCAGGTTTTCGGATAAGGTCCGGCTGGTCTTGTGCGTTCGGTTAGACCCAGCCTGTCGGCTCGCTCAGTTTCTTCATATTTTACCCATCGGTACGGTGTCCATGGTTTTCATTTTCAGTCAGATTTCGATTAAATTCACTGAATTTTATTATTTTCAAAAGTCACTAAAATATTTACCTTCCGGTTAAAATATTTCAGTAATTTCAGCACTACGAGTTGATTCAAGTGTTTTTCAAAAATAACTTCAAAAAACGCAAATATTTAATGGGAAACGCTTGCCATCAGCCGGCGGATCGCACGCGCGTGATCCGCCGCCTACTCCCTGTGATGCGTGTGTCTCTTTTCGCAATTTTTTCTGCAACATCATGTGTTGCAAAATTATCTTCCGTAACAACACCCTATGTTGTAAAAAGATAAAGACGAGAAAAGCTACAAATATTTTCTGCAACATCATCTGTGTTGTAAAATTTTCTTCCGCAATAACATCTATGCTGCAAAAATAGCAAAGAAAAAAATCTGCAATATCACCTATATTGCAACGGGTTACTGCAACATAAGCTTTGTAGCAAAGAATTCTGCAACACTAATCTTGTTGCAGTGATTAGGACGATGCTGGATGCTAGATAGCTGTAGGTCGAACGATTGTCGAGCTTTTAAAAGATTCGGCGGCCGACGCGTAGCGTGGTCCATATTAATTAACGTCAAGCAAATATTACGGCCTTTTGTGCAAAAAGCAAACCAAAATCACTAAAATTCACTTAATTTTGATGATTTCGATTGGTACTGAAATTTTTCTGAAATTGAAAGTGAAAACATTACTGTGTCCTGCTCCCACTCTCCCTTCAGCACCGACATTTCCCCTTGCTAATTTGCTCCCTGTATAAATTTTATTACGAGCTTCACATCATGAGGTTTTTCGTCGTTTATGTTTCACTCTTCAGGTTGCCAGACTTATCAGCATTTACATCCAACTCGGCAAAGATGAGCAAAGAACCTAGCCACGAGGGATATGTTAAGTGGCGTTTCATGGGAAATGATGTCATTTGGAACATGTTCATCGTGGAAGAAATTTTCCGTGACCTTGGTGGTTTCAGACCCTATAGATTCGCACTTGGATGGTCCTCGGTGCTTTGGTTGCTCAATGTGCAATTGGTTGTACTAGGGACTAGTGTTGGAGTCAAATACAGCAGATCTCGGGATGGGGGATCCCGAATAGGTAGCCTTGGTGCGATGGTAACAGGGGACACTATAACGCCCGGATAATTATGCTACAGTG
>NW_025270533.1:0-1406 GCF_018294505.1 Triticum aestivum | reverse complement strand
CAGTTTTTCCTAGATTAGATTTATTTTCTTACCTATTGTCCAAGAAAAATCCACAAAAAAGAGTTAGATCTATTCATCCTTTGTCCAAGCCAGTCTGAGCCTTTGCAATTTTCTTTTCATTGCTTGCATAGTTGAATTATCGGTTGCATCGTCGTGTCGAGTTGCTGGTCTTAGTGTCTAGGTCGTTTAGAGTTTCGAGTTCTGTTCACATTAGTCACGTCGCCGCTGCATCGTTATCCCTTCCGCTGTCCACCACCCATACATCAATTTCCTCCACGTGCTACCCACCGTTCATTGTCATAATCATAGTTGAGATCGTTCCCATCTTCGCTTGATCCAATCTACATCTTATCTAGTTTGTTTTGGAAAGAGGGAGAGAGAAAAAAAGATAGAGAAAAAAAACGAGAGAAAAAAAAAGTAAAAAAAAAAGTCAGAGATAAAAAAGAAAGGAAAAGAAAAAAAAGTGTGAGAAAAAAAAGAGAGGAGAAAAAAAACAAAATTCGGATCTATCTAGACTCAATCTCGTAGTTGAATTCGGATTGGAATCTGTTTTGTGCACTGTTCAGTAAAACAGGCATAACTTCCTCATATGAAGTCTGTTTTGGCTCCGCGAGTACTCAAATGAAAGCTAGCGATGAGACGCATCTAAATAGTTGCAGAAGCTAGTTCAGTATTTGGCACCTCAACATCAGCTTCTAAATAGGTCTACTGCTATTGTGATCTTCACTTATATCTTGCTGTCCAGGGCTACTTCATATCCTTTGTTGATGCTAGTTGTGCTACGACGTGACCTCATTAGTGTTCTAGGCTCGCGTCTCTAGTTTGGTCTAGCCTAGGACCAGCACAGTACCGTCGTTGAGCGTTTATTCAACATTGCATCTTTGAATTGATTATTGCTAATCTTTTACTACCATATATAGCCAACCCAGCTCCATATATTTCTACACCGTGTATACGTACGCTCCCCTGGCAATCGCTTTACTCAATATTTGGAGTTACTTGACACCGCTGGTTGCCGATCACCGCCTGCTGCATGGTAAGAACTTGTAAGACATTGATATTTGCTTTACTGTGAGCGTTTTACCACCACATCCTAGTAGTTATAGGAACATTATTTTTGGGTTTTGTTTCTTGTTCTACTAATCATGACAGGATCCAGAGTCAATTCATGGGCTTTGTCGATCGCGGGAGACGTGCCACCACCTTTGCAAATACCACAACCGTCACGAGAGGTGCACAAACATCCAAATGCACATGATCAGGTTAATGTATCTATACCACCATTTAATGGCCGTTTTAAACCTGCTTTATATATTGAATGGGAGTTCGACATAAAAAATATATTTGCTTCCCATAATTTCAATGAACATAAAAAGGTTAAGGTTGCGGTTGGTTCTTTCACTGGT
>NW_025270532.1:0-1406 GCF_018294505.1 Triticum aestivum | reverse complement strand
AAGGGCCTTAGTCCTGAGCTTCGCCGCGACCTCCGTCTGCATGAGTGCACATCCTTTTCGAAACTTGTCAACAAAGCCATCAGTGCTGAAACTGGTCAGACTGACTACGACGCAACACGCAAGCATGGACGTGACATGGGTTCCTCATCCGGTGCTGGTCCTCAGAAGCGCCGCGTGTGGGTACCCAACACCGCCCTGCCACCCAGGTTCACACCGAGGCCATCTTTCCAGGCGCCTCGCCCCGCTCAACAGTCTGCTCCAGCCAAGCCCTATGGGGGTCCAACCAATAATGCTCCTCCACGTACCAGTTCCGTGACTTGTTTCAAGTGTGGGGAATCTGGTCACTATATGCGGGAGTGCCCCCAGACCAACCCCAATCAATCTGCTAAAGCTGTTGGCCGTGGCAAGCCGACAGGGAAAGTATTCCACGCTAAACCGGTCACCGCTTCACATGGCCAGGTCAATTGTATCTCTGCCGAAGAAGCTCAAGAAGATCCCAACGTCGTTCTCGGTACGCTTCTTGTTAATTGCCACCCGACATCTGTTCTTTTCGATACAGGAGCCTCTCATTCTTTTATATCTGAAAATTATGCTCGTTTGCATAATGTTGCATTCTGTGACTTGCCATCCTCCATGGTAATTCAAACTCCGGGATCCAAATGGCAAACTTCTAGAGTAAGCCATGGAAATGAAATCCAAGTCGATAGACTTGTTTTCCTTGCATCTTTGATAGCCCTTAAATCTTCAGATATTAATATCATTTTGGGTATGGACTGGATGTCAGCTCATCAAGCCAAAATTGATTGCTTCTCTAGGACTGTTCAACTCACCCATCCTTCGGGGAAGATAGTCAATGTTTTGACTCGAATAGCCAAGCGACTATTATATTCTCTTAACGCCAGCCCTTTGCCAGACCTTGAGGATGTTCCGGTAGTCCGTGACTTCCCGGATGTCTTTCCAGAGGAATTGCCAGGTGTCCCACCTGACAGGGATGTTGAGTTCGTAATAGACCTCATTCCAGGAACCGTTCCGATTGCTAGAAGACCCTATAAGATGGCACCCCTAGAACTAGCCGAGCTTAAGAAACAACTCGATGAATCCTTGAAAAAGGGTTTCATCCGACCTAGTTCATCTCCGTGGGCTTGCCCCGTCCTATTCGTCAAGAAGAAAGATGGTACGGACCGGATGGTTGTAGATTACCGACCTGTCAATTTGGTCACAATCAAAAACAAATATCCACTTCCCAGGATCAACGACCTGTATGATCAGCTCGCTGGATCCTCAGTCTTCTCTAAGATGGATTTGAGGTTGGGCTACCATCAAATCAAAATCAGAAACAGGGACATTCCTAAAACGGCCTTTGTTACTCGTTATGGCCAATACGAGTACACCGTCATGTCCTTCGG
>NW_025270531.1:0-1406 GCF_018294505.1 Triticum aestivum | reverse complement strand
ACCCTGATTACCCTAGCGAAGAACCGTATCCGTGCAACGAACCATCAGGCAAGCAACCAACCATTTGATCATATCGATACAATCCCATGTTCTCGCTCCTGCTCTCTTTTACTGCATTAAGACAACGCGATTCAAACTGCTGTGTGCTACGGTAGTTGAACCCATTTCCTCTGCATGACCTGTCATTGCCACAGTAACTAGATGAAACCCACTAGCATGTGTAGGAGTTGATTGAGCCATATGTTTGTGTTGTTCCTACCTTGCTATGCCTGCTATGCTTAGAGTCGTGTCAGGTCTGGTTCATCTGGGTGATGGGCTAGAGTGAAATGTTAATGTCGGTAATGAGAGTGGTGTGGTGAACACGATTTGGTAAAGGTATCAATGAGAGGCCATGTAGGAGTACATGGTGGGTTGTTTCATTGAGACCGACCTTAAGCACTGAGATCTGTATGTGTGATTTAAGAATCAGCTACTACCATACATTGGGCCCTGAAATATGACCCCGCTCGACTTCTTATTCACCCTAGCTCTCTGTCCAGGAGTTGCAAGTAGTTTCTGGTGTTTGTAGCCTACTGGAGGCCGTGGACAGCGCTGACCGTAGGGGTGGGCTGTGATGCGGTAGGTACGTGGCACGGTGTACCGAATACCCATTAGGTATCTCGGGAACCCTGTTCACATCGTTCGGGGCCGTATGGGAAACCTCGACCGGACTCCCTGCGGATGGAACCTGAATAGGCGATAAACCTGGACTAGAGGCTTAAGTGTTTAGGTAGGTCGTGGTCTACACCCACGTCGGCTTTCGCTTGAAGTCTGCCGAGCACATGTCGTGTGCAGACGCTAAGTGGTGGAAACATGTATGAAGAAGTACACCCCTGCAGGGTTAACGTGATCTATTCGAATAGCCGCGTCCGCGGTAAAGGACTACTTGGTTGCCTATACAGTTCATAGACAAGTAAATGGAAACTACTAAAAGCCTCAAGATAAGTGTGAGTGCCGAGGATGGCTCTCCCGTAGGAAGACGGAGGTGGATCCTCGGTAGTGTATTGAAGTGGTGAGTAGTGGACTCGTGTGCGCAAAACTATTTCAAGTTGAAGTATCGTAGGATAGTCTAGCCAAGAGTCAAAGCTGGCTTGCTGCAATAACTCCACCAACCCTTCTTGATACTATGCATGTATGTAGGATCTGATGTAAGTCTTGCTGAGTACCTTTGTACTCATGTTGCTATAATCTACATTTTTACAGAAGACGCTGCAACCCCTTCTGATGGGTTCTATGTAGACGTTGACATCAACGAGTAGGCTAAAGACCCGGGTGGTGACCCTGAGCTTGTGATGGACCACGTAGTATAGCTAGGCTTTCCAAGCCTCTTTTATTTTACTAGTTGTCTGTACTCAGACAAGTTATTT
>NW_025270530.1:0-1406 GCF_018294505.1 Triticum aestivum | reverse complement strand
AAAAAAAAAACTCATTCTAGCTTTCATCTCTTCGGTCTTGTTATAGATTCAAACAGTGTACAATCATGTTGCAGAGGACATCAGGCAATAAAACTCTAACAAGGAGATAGTAGCTAATGGCATTTATTCTGTATATACTTTCTTAGATATTTTATTTACATTTTGTACAGGAGAGGCTAAAAGATTTCGGGCAACACAACCTTATCTTAGCCCAAAATACAAATGGCATTGGTCATGTTGAGAGAGCTCGGATCCGCCTGCTGAAGGAGTTCTCCGCGAATGGGCTGGAGAAGCTGATGAAGGAGCACCAACTTGACGCGATCGTTGCACCCGAGCACTATGCTTCCAACCATCTCGCCATTGGTGGCCACCCCGGCATCGTTGTGCCGGCTGGGTAAAACGAGAAGGGTGTCCCTTTTGGCATATGCTTTGGCGGGCTGCAGGGATACGAGCCGAGGCTGATCGAGATGGCATATGCTTTCGAGCAGGTTACTAAAGTGAGAAGGCCACCCATGTTCAAGCTTTAGCTAGGACGCGTAACTTTCTTGAGTAGCGATAATGTGGTGCAGCATGGCCCTAAAAGCTTCCAATTGCCTGTTCTCTTTAAGTGTAAAAGAATAAATCTGATAAGTTACTTCTTGGGCCAACAAGGACTATATGCAAATGCTACTCCGAATAAATCGACAATGTGGTTCTAAAGGTGGAGAATTTCTTTCTTATTAGATGTTCTTCGGTATATGTTGATGACATATATGTTAATTATTTATATGAAACTAAACTTCCAAATACTATAAATCATTGTTTAATAATTCATCCGATTAATCAGTTAATTTGCCAGTTAATCGCTACTCATAGGATGGCCGAATCGAATAGCCTATTAAATCCGCCCCCCCCCCCACTCCTCAATAGCTAGGGTTCGGCCCTCCTCCCGACCACCCCAGCTCCTCTCATTCCCTCCCGACTTAGTTCGCTGGCCAGGTCTTCATTGGTGCCAGCCACCATGCTATACCGTTGTAATAGCTCCGCTGCTCCAAGTTAAAGCGGCTCCGGTCTTCTGCCTGGTCCCCATCCCATCTCGTCAACTGCTCCCCCTCCTCTCCCATGGGATGCTCCCCATCGTCTGACATGTTGGCCGCTCCCCAGCTCCTTTGACCGGCTGCTCCCCAATGTCTTCCTCCATGGCATCACTAGCAAGAAAGGTACTGCGGTGTTCTTCCTCTCTCTTAGTGGAGAATTCAATATTCATATATCACTATAGTAGATTATAGATTTGTAGATTAGTGGATGGAACTATTGGTTTGGATTGTTATATGTTTGTTGATAGGAAACATCAACTCGCACGCCGTCTCGAGGTTGGCAACAATGCCTGATATGGCGGGCCGGTCGTTCCCGGCAAACTTCACGCA
>NW_025270529.1:0-1406 GCF_018294505.1 Triticum aestivum | reverse complement strand
TGACAAAAAATACGTCACTAGACGAATAATTCAAAAACAAAATAATTTAATTTTAAAGAAAATACAACAGTCATCAATGCTCTTGTTTTGAAGAATACGAACTGTCCGTATGAACTTTCCCAGTTCTGAACGAGCCAATATTCATGATAGCAGACCATATCCTAAACAAAGAGTATAATGAAGAACGATGCTTATGACAGGCGGAGGAACTGGCAAATTTAAGCCTGTCAAGGCGCTCCTGCCGCATCTAGGTTTTTTTTTTTGAGAAAGTCCTGCCGCATCTAGGTGGGACGAAACACAGGTCGCGTCGCCCCGTCCCGCCTTGAGGCGAGCAGGCGTTACTGGGCCGGTCCACGCGTGGCGCCGCGCCGTGGATGCGTTTTCTTCATGGGTAACTGTTAACGTAGATCACGCCGTCGCCGTGCGCTTATCTCCATCATCAACAAGAACTTAAAACTGTTGTTTTAAGTTTTTAACATAACTAATAAACTGCAAAGTGATACAATTAAAAATAGTAAATGCCTTTGAAATACATTTAATAAATATTTGAAGAAAATAATAATTTAAGATCATAATTTAAAAGTCAGAGCATTTTTTGAAAACAAAAAACAAAAATAAGAAACAAAAAGTATAAAAAAGAAAAAGAAATAGTGGGGAAAAGACTGGTTCACTATAGTAAACCGGTTGCCGAGGGATAGTTCCAATAGTCCGCGTTTCCTAGTTAGACATGTAAGAGCAACTCTAGCAGACACCGCAAAAACGCCAAACCTGTAAAAATTCGGGCGAGTTTATGGTTTCGGACAATAGGCCCCGTAAAAGTTCGTGAAACTGTAAACGTTTTGCACGCCACTGAAAACGCGAGCCTCCGACCCCTAGTTCTACAGGTCCGAGGACAATATACAGTCCACGAACCGGATCCTCCCGCCGCCTCTTCCCGTGCCGCCGTCCGTACCATCCATCTCCAGCCGTCGATTTCTCTCTGCTCCAATAAAATTGTGCACTGCAAAAGGATCGAGCGTGTGCCTGCGGCCATGACTGATCCCGTTCGGAGACAGCTACGGCGACGGAAGCTAGCTAGTTAGCTAGCTTGTGGACCGATCGGCCATGGCGACGGGAGCTAGCTAGCTAGCTCCTGGGTCGATCGATTATCCAGCTAGCTAGCTAGCTTTGGATCGATTCGATGCCGGTGCTAGCCAGCTTCTGGAGCGATTCAAGCAGCAACGGCGACGGTGACGCTGGGGCGCTCCGTGTGAGCCGTGCTGGACGCCGGCGGCACCATATTTGGTCGCTTGTGCGCTGTCTGTCGGGTTCGTAGGAGCGAGCTAGTTGGCTGTGGACATGGGCGAGAGGAAGGAGAAGACGTGAGGAAGAATATACGAGAATATTCGATTTTACCGTCTAAGTTT
>NW_025270528.1:0-1406 GCF_018294505.1 Triticum aestivum | reverse complement strand
ACACTATATGAACTGTGGTTTAGCAAGAAACCCAAGTTGTCGTTTCTTAAAGTTTGGGGCTGCGATGCTTATGTGAAAAAGTTTCATCCTGATAAGCTCGAACCCAAATCGGAGAAGTGCGTCTTCATAGAATACCCAAAGGAAATTGTTGGGTACACCTTCTATCACAGATCCGGAGGCAAGATATTCGTTGCTAAAAATGGATCCTTTCTGGAGAAGGAGTTTCTCTCGAAAGAAGTGAGTGGGAGGAAAGTAGAACTTGATGAGGTAACTGTACCTGCTCCCTTATTGGAAAGTAGTTCATCACAGAAATCAGTTCCTGTGACAAATACACCAATTAGTGAGGAAGCTAATGATATTGATCATAAAACTTCAGATCAAGTTACTACAGAACCTCGTAGGTCTTCCAGAGTAAGATCTGCACCAGAGTGGTGTAGTAATGATGTTCTGGAAGTCATGTTACTAGACCATGATGAACCTACGAACTATGAGGAAGTGATGATGAGCCCAGATTCCGCGAGATGGCTTGAGGCCATAAAATCTGAGATATGATCCATGTATGACAACAAAGTATGGACTTTGATTGACTTGCTCGATGATCAGCAAAGCCATGTTAAATAAATGGATCTTCAAGAGGAAGACGGACACTGATAGTAGTGTTACTATCTACCAAGCTCGACTTGTTGCAAAAGTTTTTCAACAAGTTCAAGGTGTTGAATACGATGAGGTTTTCTCACTCGTATCGATGCTTAAGTCTATCTGAATCATGTTAGCAATTGCCACATTTTATGAAATCTGGCAAATGGATGTCAAAACTGCATTCCTTAATGGATTTATTAAAGAAGAGTTGTATATGATGCAACCAGAAGGTTTTGTCAATCCTAAAGGTGCTAACAAAATGTGCAAGCTCCAGCGATCCATCTATGGACTGGTGCAAGCATCTCGGAGTTGGAATATACGCTTTGATAAGTTGATCAAAGCACATAGTTTTATATGGACTTACGATGAAGCTTGTATTTACAATAAAGTGAGTGGGAGCACTACAACCTTTCTGATTAGTATATGTGAGTGACATATTGTTGATCAGAAATGATGTAGAATTTTTCTGCAAAGCATAAAGGAGTGTTTTAAAGGAGTTCTTTAAAAGGAAAAGACCTCAGTAAAAAGCTACTTATATATTGAGCATCAAGATCTATTGAGATAGATCAAGACGCTTGATAAGATTTTCAATGAGTACATACCTTGGCAAGATTTTGAAATAGTTCAAAATGGAACAGTTAAAGAAAGAGTTCTTGCCTGTGTTGCAAAGGTATGAAATTGAGTAAGACTCAAATCCCGACCACAGCAGAAAATAGAAAGAGAATGAAAAGTCATTCCCTATGCCTCAGTCATAGGTTCTATAAAGT
>NW_025270527.1:0-1406 GCF_018294505.1 Triticum aestivum | reverse complement strand
ATGGGTGCACTCAAAATTGTTGGTATTTCAGTTGTTTGATCACATGGCAAAGTCAAATTATCAACGTAGTCCTCTAAAATAGGTGGTGTGATCAAAGTAGTGGGTAGCTCATCAGATGGTGCATTCAAATTGACAAGGCATTCATCATTCTCATGTAGAGATGGAAGATCAGTACCTTTGTCATTACCTCTTATGATCAACTCAGATGATGTAGCCACTCTCGGGGGCGATGTGTCACATGGTGGAGGTGATGTAGTCCTGACAACAACGGATGTGGTTGTCATAGTATGCCTAGTAGTTGAAGGAACAATCATATCAACTCTTGGAATGTGCACCGTGCACTTGTTCTCCTCGTGGCCAACACGTCGTTTTATTTCCTGTTCAGCTTTGCAAGCAAGATGAAACAAATGGTCCATAGGATAACACTCTTCATGAATTAGTATCTCTTGAATATCACGGTTTAATCCTCCCCAAAATCTATCCATAAAATTATCTTCACTTTCTTCTAAAGAGGAATGCAACAAGGTAGTTTGTAAATCATCATAATATTTTGTTACAGTTTCACTACCTTGTTTTAAGTGTTGCAACTTCTTAATCATGTCACGAGTATAATAAGCAGGGACGAAAGTATGTCGCATGGCAAGTTTTAAATCATCCCAAGTAGTAGGTATATAATCAGGGTGTAACCGACAATATTCACTCCACCAAACCAAAGCATAACCAGTGAAAGAACCAACCGCAACCTTAACCTTTTTATGTTCATCGAAATTATGGGAAGCAAATATATTTTTTATGTCAAACTCCCATTGAATATATAAAGCAGGTTTAAAACGGCCATTAAATGGTGGTATAGATACATTAACCTGATCATGTGCATTTGGATGTTTGTGCACCTCTCGTGACGGTTGTGGTATTTGCAAAGGTGGTGGAACGTCTCCCGCGATCGACAAAGCCCATGAATTGACTCTGGATCCTGTCATGATTAGTAGAACAAGAAACAAAACCCAAAAATAATGTTCCTATAACTACTAGGATGTGGTGGTAAAACGCTCACAGTAAAGCAAATATCAATGTCTTACAAGTTCTTACCATGCAGCAGGCGGTGATCAGCAACCAGCGGTGTCAAGTAACTCCGAATATTGAGTAAAGCGATTGCCAGGGGAGCGTACGTATACACGGTGTAGAAATATGTGGAGCTGGGTTGGCTATATATGGTAGCAAAAGATTAGCAATAATCAATTCAAAGATGCAATGTTGAATAAACGCTCAACGACGGTACTGTGCTGGTCCTAGGCTAGACCGGACTAGAGACGCGAGCCTAGAACACTAATGAGGTCACGACGTAGCACAACTAGCATCAATGAAGGATACTAAGTAGCTCTTGACAGCAAGATATAAGTGAAGAT
>NW_025270526.1:0-1406 GCF_018294505.1 Triticum aestivum | reverse complement strand
CTTGACCTTCTCCTCTGAATCCCTGATCAAATCAGGTCCAAATAATTTGCGATCTCCAACTCCATTCCACATCAAAGGTGTCCTGCATTTCCTGCCATACAATGCCTCGAAAGGGGCCATCTGCAAACTGGCTTGGTAGCTGTTGTTGTACGAGAACTCTGCGTAGGGTAAGTTATCATCCCAACTAGACCCATAGTCTAGCGCACAAGCTCTCAGCATGTCCTCCAGAATCTGATTGACTCTCTCTGTCTGCCCATCAGTCTGTGGATGGAAGGCTGTACTAAACTCTAGCCTGGTACCCAAAGTTTCATGCAACTGATTCCAAAACTTTGAGGTAAACTGTGTTCCTCTATCTGATACGATGCTCCTCGGAACTCCATGCAGACATACAATCCTGGTCATATATATCTTTGCCAGCTTAGCACTTGTATAGGTGGTCTTCACTAGAATGAAGTGAGCAACCTTGGTCAAACGATCCACTATCACCCAAATGGAATCATAACCTGAACGGGTCCTGGGTAACCCCGTGATAAAGTCCATACCAAGTTTATCCCATTTCCAATCAGGTATTGGCAACGGCTGAAGTAAACCTGCTGGTTTCTGATGCTCTGCCTTTACTCTCTGACATACATCACATATTGCCACATACTCGGCAATCTCTCTCTTCATACCGGCCCACCAAAAACTTTCCTTCAAGTCCAAATACATCTTGGTGTTGCCTGGGTGTATCGAATAGGGTGAGTCATGAGCCTCCTGAAGAATCAACTTCCTGATCTCTGGATCATTGGGTACACAAATCCGTTGCTCAAACCATATGGTTCCATTTTCATCCTCACGGAATCCTTTTGCTTTCCCTTTTTTCATCATTTCCTTTATCTCAGCAATACCTTGATCCAACTTCTGGGCTTCTCTGATTCTTCCCAACAAGGTGGACTGTACCTCGAGTGCGGCAACATAACCTCTTGGAACTATTTCTAACTGAAGGTCTCTAAGCTCATCACATAACTCCTGAGGTAAATCTCCTGCTGTAAGGGTGTTAACGTAACTCTTATGGCTCAAAGCATCCGCCACAACATTGGCTTTTCCTGGATGATAATGCAGACTCATGTCATAATCCTTTATAAGTTCCAACCATCTCCTTTGCCTGAGATTCAACTCCTTCTGCGTGAAAATGTACTTCAAACTCTTGTGATCCGTGTAAACATCACAACGATTCCCAATAAGATAGTGTCTCCATGTCTTGAGTGCATGCACAACGGCTGCTAACTCCAAGTCATGCGTGGCATAGTTCAACTCATGAGGTCGAAGCTGTCGTGAAGCATAAGCTACAACTTTTCCCTCCTGCATAAGAACACCTCCAAGTCCCTGACGTGAAGCATCACAATACACCTGAAAGTCCTTGTGTA
>NW_025270525.1:0-1406 GCF_018294505.1 Triticum aestivum | reverse complement strand
AAAGAGGAAGGCACGTCCTCGAATGAAAATAATGCCTCTTTGCACACAAAAGCATAGCAAACAGATTTGCTGAAATCTAGTTCATCAATATCAGATTTTGTGGCAAGTAAACATGCACTTTTCAATTTAATTTCAGAAACAACACTAGATGGTTTATTATTAGGTTTCATTTGTTGCTCAAATTCCTTTGCCACAATCTGATTTTCACTCTTATTTTTCTCCTGTTTTGCTTTATTAGCTCTATTAATGTCATCTTTCAAAATGGAATCAGGAGTCATAGGAAGCAAAGTAATATTTTTATCCTTATGAACAAGAGTATACTGATTGTTTCTACCATGGTGTACAGAATTTTTATCAAATTGCCATGGTCTACCTAGTAATAAGGAACATGCTTGCATGGGTACCACATCACAATCAACATAATCAGCATATGTAGAGATACTAAAATGCACACGAACAGTACGTGTTACCTTAACCTTGCCGCTGTGGTTGAACCATTGGATGTAGTAAGGATGTGGATGTGGTCTTGTGGTGAGAGATAGCTTCTCCACCATCTCCATGCTAGCCAAGTTGTTACAGCTCCCTCCATCTATGATGACGCGAACAGAACGTTCCTTCACAACTCCCTTTGTATGGAACAAATTATGCCTCTGATTTTGCTCTGCTTGTGTGACCTGCACACTCAAAACACGTTGAGCAACTAAACATTCATACCTGTCAGCGTCTTCAGGAGCCATGTATTGCGTCTCATTTTCAGAATCATCTCCACCATGTTCTTCACGTGTAATAAGAGCCAAAGTCTCCTCATCATAGTCACTAGCGGACTCATACCCACCATCCTCAGTAGCAATCATCACACGCTGAGATTTGCATTCTCTCGCAAAATGTCCTCTTCCCTTACAACGACGACAAATAATATCACTTGTGTGCCCTGTCGATGCCATGGAAGAAGAAGAGCTCTGCACAGGCCCGGCAGGTGTGCTCTTGGCAGAGAGTGGTGGTTGTGCCTGCTTTCTTGTATCACGGCTGGAGGTGGCACCTGATGGAGGTGATGGTGAAGTGGAAGTAGAAGATGCACACGGTGTCCATGATGAAGGTCGACCTGCAGAAAAGTTAGTTCGCGCCAATGGCTGTCGATCCTGCACTTCACGTTCAGCTTTACAAGCAAGATGGAATAAACGAGTGATATTATTATAATCCTTATACTCTAGAATGGTCTGAATCTCTTTATTTAATCCACCCATAAAACGTGCAAGCATAGCTTCATTCTCCTCAACAATACCACATCTAATCATGCCAGTTTGTAATTCCTGATAATATTCTTCTACAGAATTTTTTCCTTGTCTTAAACGCTGCAATTTTTGAAGTAATTCACGTTGATAATATGGTGGAACCCAACGAGTACG
>NW_025270524.1:0-1406 GCF_018294505.1 Triticum aestivum | reverse complement strand
TGATAGAGGCGGGGTGTCCCGATCTTTCGATGAGATGATAACTATCGATTTGGTGGAGACGACTTTGACGATCCGACTACAAACGTGCACGACGTTGCGCCTTAGCAATCGCTAAACCAATCTCCAGAGGTTATTGACCACGCCGGTGCACGATCAACCTGACCACGAAGGTCTATTCCTGCAAGCAATCGAAGAACGAGCAAGAATATGATAAAAGCAATCTGAATATTGCAAATATGTATGAAGTATTGATAAAGGTGGGGATCCGAAAGCGGTCTTGGTCTGGTCGTTGGACACAAACAAAGTACACGAAGTTGCGTTGGCTAACTTTTAACTAAACAAATCCCAAAGTCTAAACGATGCCCTAAGGGCTGTATATATGGAGGAAGAGGGGGGGGGGGGAATTTCGTGGCCCTTAGTGGAGGGGTCCGAAATCAACCCTATCTCTTGTTTCCCCACACATACGGACTCTAAAAATAGCCTATACTTATGTATTTCGAAATTACATGGGCCTGGCCCAATAATAAGGTGACGCAGCACCTAAAATAGCCTCGGGACGAAATTTATGAAGTGGCATCTTGTATATTTCGTCCAAGGCTTCATGCACCCATTATGGTGGCTTCAAAGTCCTGAAATCATCACTTGTAACTACGTTCTTGTTTCCCTTGCGCATGCCATCATCTCCATGCTTGTTCTTGCTCCAATGTTCATCCTTCTCCAAGCTAGGCCCTTCATTTGTAAGCAAAACAAATGTATCCAATTTAGGCAGCATCATATTCTCATGAACATTAGAATCATTACCAAGAAACGAAAGTACCTGGTAATTTAGTTGGCGTGCACGAGCTCTACTAATTGGTCCAGTATGTATAGCAGCAGGGGCTGTGGGTCTAACAATTGTATTGATGTCCTCATCAAGAGCATATAATTCTTTATCATAAGTAGAATAATTCAGACTAGGCCCACTCAATTTTTCAGAAAAGTATGCAATAGGTTTGCCATCTTGTAATAACACACCTCCTAATCCAATTCCACTAGCATCACATTCAAGCTCAAAAGTCTTATTAAAATCAGGAAGTTGGAGTAAAGGAGCATGTGTCAACTTATCTTTCAATACCGTGAAGGCTTCTTCCTGTGCGGTACCCCAAAGAAAAGGCACATCTTTCTTTGTAAGCTCATTGAGAGGTGCAGCAATGGTGCTGAAATCTCTCACAAAACGCCTATAGAATCCAGCGAGGCCAGGAAAACTCCTCACTTGTGTGACCGTTTTGGGCTGCGGCCAACTCTCAATAGCTTCAATCTTGGCTTTATCAACTTCAATTCCCTGTGGAGTAACAACATAGCCAAGAAAAGATACTCGGTCGGTGCAAAAGGTGCACTTCCCAAGGTTACCAAACAAACGTGCATCA
>NW_025270523.1:0-1406 GCF_018294505.1 Triticum aestivum | reverse complement strand
ATGGATCCTTTTTGTTTCCAAAGTCTGATCTTCCCCTGTTGACCATGTCAATGCTATCTCGAAGCATGTCTATGGTACTCCGATTTTCAACAGGAACATTTGAAGCCCAATGCTAAATGTTTCCTGCTCAATTATCCAAACACCGTTGTATGGGTAATGTCATGAAATTTCTCTCCCCTACCTAAAGAGTTTTCTACATTATATCCTGTCATGAATATCATGCTCAGCTTGTCCTTGGGAAGGATATAACCTTGAAGGATGTGTTTAAACACATTTTCCTTTCCATTCTTCTGTTTAATCTGATAATCATATTTTCCTTTCCATTGTGTGGTTTAACCTTTCTGGTGAACTATATGATCTAAGCAGTAATATTCTCCTGCTTATGTAAACACCTCGGTGTACAACTCTGTCAGTAAGACCCTGTTATTATTGTTGGTGACATTTCGGTAACCACCGATGGACGAGAACTTTGCCTAATGGTCCGCCTCGTTTCAACGAGCAGGAAAATGGTTCTCTTCGTCCCTCGCCCTTGGTACCGACGATGTTGCTGACATATAACTGACAGGCTACCCTCTGCCATGCCTTGCTATCATGATCGTGCAAGATGTCACCGCCCTTCCTACTTTAACCACATGGTGGGCCCATAACCCACAGTTCCACGGGATCGAAACCTGACTCTCTTGTACACCCCCTGTTCCCAAGGTTATTCCTCACGCTTGGCTTCGTATGTAATTCACGTGCCCCCTTTTGTGAGATCATCAATTTTGGTATCAGACACAATACTTATTCCCGTTGCTCAGAACCCTTCAGGCATCAAACGATTGCCTACCCGCTCGAAACTTCCCCACGATCCTCATTACCTTGCTCTCGATGATTTTCTTAAATTTCCACTCGAGAGTTGCCTCTATGCCACGTTCACTGGGATAGTCCCCAGGTACCTATCTTGTGTTGAGCTCCGTCCTTCCCGAGTCTTTCCCCCTACTACACCCTTTAAATCTCGGGACGAGATTTCTTGTAGTGGAGGAGATTTGTAATGCCCGGATAATCATGCTATAGTAATCCCACGCTAATCATGCCACGTCACTTTGGTTACTGTTGCTAACCTCGCAATGATTCGAAAACGTTTCAAAATTTAAATTCAAAATAAGTCAAATAATTAAAGTTTTCAGAAGTGGAAACAAAAATGCTCGGGCGGTGCCGAATATTACAAAAATAATTATAGTAAAGAAAACACAAATTTATAAAATTCTTAAGTGCTGAAAAATTAAATAAAACAGAAAAGGAAAATAAACAAAAGAAATAAAAACAGAAAACAAGTAGATACAAAAAAAAGGGAACCCCCCCCCGCTGGGCCCTTTGGCCCAGCTGGCCATCCACGCGGGCCCCCAGCCGCCCGAATGGGCCGG
>NW_025270522.1:0-1406 GCF_018294505.1 Triticum aestivum | reverse complement strand
GTGCTTAAGGTCGGCTTCAATGAAACAACCCACCATGTACTCCTACATGGCCTCTCATCGATACCTTTACCAAATCGTGTTCACCACACCACTCTCATTACCGACATTAACATTTCACTCTAGCCCATCACCCAGATGAACCAGACCTGACACGACTCTAAGCATAGCAGGCATAGCAAGGTAGGAACAACACATACATATGGCTCAATCAACTCCTACACATGCTAGTGGGTTTCATCTAGTTACTGTGGCAATGACAGGTCATGCAGAGGAAATGGGTTCAACTACCGTAGCACACAGCAGTTTGAATCGCGTTGTCTTAATGCAGTAAAAGAGAGCAGGAGCGAGAACATGGGATTGTATCGATATGATCAAATGGTTGGTTGCTTGCCTGATGGTTCGTTGCACGGATACGATTCTTCGTTAGGGTAATCACGGTACTCCTCGGGGACAGATCCTGTCGCAAAGGGTAGCGATACACAGGCATCACCAAACAATGTGCAACAATATGATGCATGCATGAAACATGGCAATATGAGTGTGTTGGGCTAATGCAACTAAAACCGGATGTGTTTGAGCAAATTTGAATCAAAGATTCAAATTCCAAATTCAAATATGGCCTTTTAAAGTGCCTTTTCTTGTTCTGATTAAAACATCAAGTTAACTTGTTTGATCATGCATGAAAATAGTACAGATGGATAGATTGGATTTTTCTGATCATTTTTCATATATTATTTGTCCAATTTGGAGTTACAGAATAAAAGTTATGAATTTTTGAAGTTTAAATAATATTCTGGAATTTCCTGATTTAATTTAAATCCAGAAATTCAATTACTGCGTCAGCCTGACATCATAGTGACATCAGCAGGTCAACAGGGCTGGCTCGGGTCAAACCTGACGTGTGGGGTCCACACGTCAGTGTCACAGGGGCTAACCCCGCGTTGACCCCGGGCTGGTTAGCTTTGACTAAGCCCTGGGGCCCACTTGTCAGCGTCAGTAGGTGGTGGATTAGTGGTTAATCAACTAGGCCACGTCAGCTCGCCGGAGTTCTGGCCGGCGGCGACCAACAGTGCGGCGGCGATAGTGGTTTTGGTCGTTTCGGCCACCAAATGGAACGCGGCGACCACCGGAGTGAAGCTGAGGATGACCCGCGGCTCTTGGCGGAGTCCGTTGGGGTCGGGGTGGCCGGAGTCGACGGCGGCGAGCTCGGTTGCGGCCGCCGGGGTTCGGTCGTGCACGGGAGTGGTGCTGGAGCTCGAAGTCGAGCAGAGTGAGGCGCTAGGGATGCTCTACTGGTTCTTGCGAACGTGTTGGACTCGCCGGGGTGACCAAATGGTCACCGGAGCTGCGTCGACGGCGAGCTCGGCGACGGCGGAGGTTCGGCCGTGGTGGAGATGCAGCTACGG
>NW_025270521.1:0-1406 GCF_018294505.1 Triticum aestivum | reverse complement strand
ATAACCGCTAGTCAGCTGGCAGATTTGTACATCTCCCGAATAGTGTCTCTCCATGGTGTTCCTTTGGAAATTAACTCGGATCGAGGAAGTCTTTTCACCTCTCGATTTTGGGAAAGTTTCCAAAATGCTATGGGAACCCGTCTTTCCTTTAGCACCGCTTTCCACCCTCAGTCGAGCGGTCAAGTGGAACGCGTCAACCAAATTCTAGAAGACATGCTTCGAGCCTCTGTTATCTCATTCGGAATGGACTGGGAGAAGTGCCTTCCATTCGCCGAATTCGCTTACAACAACAGCTATCAATCTAGCTTGGGTAAAGCCCCTTTTGAAGTTCTCTATGGACGACGATGTCGAACACCCCTTAACTGGTCAGAGACCGGGGAAAGACAATTCTTTGGCCCGGATATGATTCAGGAAGCAGAAGAACAAGTTCGTATCGTTCGTGAAAAGTTGAAAACAGCCCAATCTCGTCAAAAGAGTCAATATGACCGAAAACATAAGGCTATGACTTTCGAGGTTGACGAGAAGGCTTATCTTCGGGTCACCCCTCTGAAGGGAACCCATCGCTTCGGTATCAAAGGCAAATTGGCTCCTCGTTACATTGGACCTTTTCGCATTCTTGCCAAACGAGGAAAAGTTGCCTACCAGTTGGAACTACCTCCGCACCTCTCCAGAGTCCACGATGTCTTCCACGTTTCTCAACTCAGGCGTTGCTTCTCGGATCCTATCCGTGAAGTGGACCACGAAACGCTTGATCTCCAAGATGATCTTACATATCGAGAATACCCCATTCGTATCCTCGATCAAGCCGAACGTACCACGCGACGTCATAATATCAAGTTTCTCAAGGTTCAATGGTCGCACCATTCCGAGGATGAAGCAACTTGGGAAAGGGAGGATCGTCTTCGACTCGAGTATCCCGCCTTCTTCCTGGAGGAACCCAAATCTCGGGACGAGATTCTTTTGAGTGGGGGTGAGTTGTCACACCCTAGCTAGTCATGCATTAGAGTGTTGCATCATGTTTACTCTTTCATCAGAAACTTGAAATGGGGATCTGTGAAACCCTCAGAACCATTTTGAAAATGACCTAAATAAAAATTTCTCCAAAAGGGTCCAAGAAAATGCTCATGTTGCTCTCTGAAAATATTGGACAGAGATAAAAATCAAACCAATATTTTTAGTGGCTCATGGACATTTATTTTGGGCATTTGGAATAAATGCATAAATATTTGCATTGGAAATATATTAATTATATATATTAATATATGCCCAAATATTATGCCAATTATAAAAGAGCTCTGGAATAATATAAATAGCTCCTGCAAAAATTGGCATAAGTTAAATAAATGATTTAATATATTATTTAAATCAAAACAAATGTCAGAAATTAAAAACAGAAAAATATATAA
>NW_025270520.1:0-1406 GCF_018294505.1 Triticum aestivum | reverse complement strand
AACTCACATTTGGAGAACTTCGCATAGAATTGATACTCTCTGAGCTTGTCGAGCACCAATCGCAAATGTTTGGCATGATCCTGCTTATTCTTGGAGAAGACCAAGATATCATCGAGATACACCAGAACAAATTCATTGGTATAAGGGTTGAAGATGAAATTCATCATCCGAGAGAACACCGGAGGAGCATTTACAAGGCCGAAAGACACGACAGTATATTCATAAGAACCAAAGCTTGTTCTGAATGCTGTCTTGGGAATATCTTCTTCACGAATGCGAATCTGATGATAACCCATACGAAGGTCAAGCTTCGAGAATACTTTAGCGCCCTTGAGTTGCTCAAATAGCTCATTGATGTTGGGAAGTGGGTACTTGTTCTTGATTGTCTTCTTGTTCAATGGACGGTAGTCGACACAAAGTCGGTCCGTGCCATCCTTCTTCTTGACAAAAAGAACACCACAACCCCATGGAGAAGAACTCGGTCTGATCAAACCCAGACGTTCTTGTTCATCGAGCTGCTTCTTCAATTCCTTCAGCTTGTTAGGTCCAAGCTTGTAAGGACGCTTGCAAACGGGTACAGTACCAGGCTCTAGTTCGATAACGAACTCAACTGGCCGGTGCGGAGGCATACCCGGAAGCTCTTCTGGAAAGACATCTTGATACTCGCAAACGACTGGAATTTGAGAGATGGCATCCAATTCGCCCTTCTCATTGAGAGAGAAAAATCGAATGGTTTCATTACGAGCGGCAAAAACAATCACATCCTCAGACGAGTGTGTCAATTGAATTTCTCTGGAAGCACAATCAAGTTGAGCCTTGTGCTTAGAAAGCCAGTCCATCCCGAGAATAAGATCAATATCCGAGTCACCAAGAACAATTGGAGAAGACTGGAATGCATAATCGCCCAACTTGATGGTAACATTCGGAACCATGGAACTTGCATTCATGCATTTGCCTGGAGAGACAACTGCTAACGGCCTAGGCAATCCTTGGAAAAGCAATTCATGCTTGGATGCAAAAGGTCTTGATATGAAAGAAAGAGATGCACCAGTATCAAAAAGAACTTTTGCAGGAATATCATTAACAGGAAGATTACCCATTATCACATCAGTAGATTCCTCCGCTTGAGCTGCATTCATCATGTTCACCTTTGCAAACTTTGGATTATGCTTGACCACTGCATTGCTGGAAGATCTGACAGGAGGAGGAGGAGGAAGACGCCTCTGGTTGAAGCACTTGTTAGCATAGTGACCTTTCTGCTGACATTTGTTGCAAGTCACCTCTGAGAGTGGACGGTGATAAGGAGCATTGGACTTTGGAGCTTGATTCTGAGACTTGTTCTGATAGCCAGAGTTGGAAGAGTTTGAAGAACCATGGCCACCTTTGTTCTTCTGCTGGTAAGGCTG
>NW_025270519.1:0-1406 GCF_018294505.1 Triticum aestivum | reverse complement strand
CATTCATGTTTACATAAGAATAGTGCAGAAATGCGGATTAATAATTCCCCTATACATATCATGTCATGCTAAATAACTGTATACATATGCAGATATTGACTTACGAATTTCACCAACAAATCATGATATAGTCTAACATTTAACAAAATGGTAAACAATAGCATCAATCATAGCTAATAGCAATATAATAAATTCTTGTGAATGATAGTTTGGCTATACATGGAAACCTAAGATCAGATTAACTCGTGACGGAAGAAGGCGTTGTAGCAACATAATAATTAAAATCCATCGGAAGAATATTTCTGAAATTACACACTATGCACAAGCATATGTAAAAAGGATCACTAAACATCATGATCTAGTAAAAGTACATGAGAGAAAAAAACTGAAAAAATAACAGTCAATTATTTTATAGAACTTCCCTTTGTTCTCCGGAACAAATGGTAACAATCATGATGCCATATTAGAGCTTATTCAGGACATCTTTTTTTACTAAAGGGAGTAGTATGTTTCAGCAAAAGTGTCAAACTATGTCTACACATTTTACGTACAATTATCTCTGTCATCTGGACCTACACTGCTCTGCACCTCATTAAAATCCTATCCATCAAAATTTATGCCATTAACAAAATCTAGGACTTGGGTGTTAATGGCTAAAAAGCAGTTTCGCTAAGTCCTCAGTGGTGTTGCACCAAGAATATGGTGGAGTGCTTGAATACATCATCAGCGTCAACTATCAAAGTTAGACACTGGTCACCAGTCATGCACTGCCTCCCATTCAGAACATAGTGAGGATAAGCAGGCCAGACACGAAGTCTGCGGCAGTGGCCATGAGGGCGACGATCGGGTGCCCATGGTGCAGCGCCGAGCTACAGAACACTCCCACGACCTTGCCGCATCCAGCGGAGAGGGAGCACCGGTAGCAGCTTGTAGGGATAGACGTGCTCGTGGCCGGGGATCACCCGGGAAAGCGTTGGTTGGAGGTGCCTGCCGCTTCAGTTGCTTATAGGAAGGAATGTACATGACAAACTTGCTACCGCTGAAGAATCATATGAATCAACCTATGTGTTTTCAAGACGTATGAAACACACGAAAAGACTGAGCCTTCACGTGAAGTTTGCAGGTTTGCATCAACAAGAGAGAAATAAGAGGAATTAGATTAATAAGAGTACTAAACAGGGTGGCGGCCGCCAAGGAGCGAATTGATCATCTCACCTTGACGCAATAGCTTGGTGCAAGTTGGTGGCACTTCTGTAGGTAGTATTGACTGCGCCACCAATGCCAATCCCGTGAAAGCCAGCCTGAATGAAAGGCACAAGAGGAAACCAGAGACACTAAATAAGAACAGTCGTCCATCTAATGAAGACCTGACCAAACAAAATCGAATCTCTGTGTCAGCTTTCTTA
>NW_025270518.1:0-1406 GCF_018294505.1 Triticum aestivum | reverse complement strand
AATCGACAAAAACCACGAGTGTTGATGACCGACACGTAAACGCACCACGGGGTTTGTTAATCGTGGAAATCACTGCGGGACCCCAAAACAGTCAGTATTAGTCCACGAAACGGGCCAGAATTGGCCAAAACAATGAGTGTTGATGACCGACAGGTAAGTGCACCTTAGGGTTCAACAACTGTGGAAATCGCCTCGTGACCGCAAAACGGTGAGTAATAGTCCATGAAACGGGCCAGAATCGTCAAAAACCACGAGTGTTGATGTCTGACACGTAAACGCACCCCAGGGTTCGTTAATCGCGGAAATCACTCTGGGACCCCAAAAAAGTGAGTAATAGTCCACAAAACGGGCCAGAATCAGCCAAAATTGCGACTGTTGATGACCGACATGTAAGCGCACCTTGGGGTTCATAAACTATGGAAATCGCTTTGGGATCCCTAAACGGTGAGTAATTGTCCACGAAACGGGTCAGAATTGGCCAAAGTTGTGAGTGTTGATGACGGGCACGTAAACGCACCCCAGGGATCGTCAATCATGGAAATCGCTCTGGAACCCCAAAACGGTGAGTAACAGTGCACAAAACATACCAGAATCGGCCAAAATTGTGAGTTTTGATGACCGACACGTAAACGCACCCCATTGTTCGTCAATCGTGGAAATCACTTCGGGATCCCGAAACTGATAATAGTCCAAGAAACGAGCAAGAATCGGCCCAATCTGCGAGTCTTGACGACCAACACGTAAGCACATCTTGGGGTTCGACAACCATGGAAATTGCTTTGGGACTCCAAAACGGTGAGTAATAGTCCGTGAAAGAGCCCTGAATCGGTAAAACCTAGGGTTATTGATTAACGATACATAAACGCACCCCGGGGTTCGTCAATCATGGAAATCGCTCAGGGACCCGAAATCAGTGAGTAATAGTCCATGAAACGGGCCAAACTCGGCCGAAACTGCAAATGTTGATGACAGACACATAAACACACCGTTGTTCGTCGATCGTGGAAATCACTACGTGACCCCAAAACTGAGTAATAGTCCAAGAGACGGGCCAGAATCGGCCAAAACCGTGATTGTTGATGACCGACACGTAAGCGCGCCTTGTGCTTCGACAACCATGGAAATCGCTTTGGGACCCCAGAAAGGTGAGTAATAGTCCATGAAACGGGCCAAAATCGACAAAAACCACGAGTGTTGATGACCGACACGTAAACGCACCACGGGGTTTGTTAATCGTGGAAATCACTGCGGGAGCCCAAAACTGTTAGTATTAGTCCACGAAACGGGCCTGAATTGGCCAAAACAATGAGTGTTGATGACCGACACGTAAGT
This sequence comes from Triticum aestivum, assembly GCF_018294505.1. NCBI lineage: Eukaryota > Viridiplantae > Streptophyta > Magnoliopsida > Poales > Poaceae > Triticum > Triticum aestivum. The sequence goes on along the minus strand of NW_025270518.1, from coordinate 74 downwards.
GCACCTTAGGGTTCAACAACTGTGGAAATCGCTTCGTGACCGCAAAACGGTGAGTAATAGTCCATGAAATAGGT
>NW_025270517.1:0-1406 GCF_018294505.1 Triticum aestivum | reverse complement strand
GCCGCCCCGTCCAGCGACTCCGGTGGCCGGAGCCACTACGCCGCCGCCCCCGCTGTCCGCCGCCGCCTCCGCCCCTCGTCGCCCCGGCGCCCGACGCCGCCGTCCCTCTTCCTTCGGCGAGCCGCGACGAGCTCCGGCGACGCCCCGTTGCTACAGTGTTCCGGCGCCGCCTCGGTTTCCGTGAGGTTCCAGATCTCAGATCCAACCCCCCCCCCGTTGACTTTTGTCCAGAAACCCTAGTTTTTTATGCGATGTTTGACTGCTCGTATCTCCGCAACCGTAGATCCGTTTTAGGCGTATGATATATCAAAATCTTCGCCTCGACATGTAAATCATTTCATTCCATTGCATCATTTGCATTTGAGGTCATCTTGATACCCAAAATGCTGTTAGAAGGAGGCTTCGTGAGTTAAATTGCAGATCCGTTAGTTCATCATGCACTTTTGTCATTTTTGTCATGTTTAATTCGTGCATGATATGCCTGTGCCCCTTTGCGATGAATTGTGAAGCATTTTGTCTTCTTTCCAGAGGTGCCACCCATGCATTTTTAGGATGTGTGTGTTGTCTTGTGCAAGCTTGCGAAGAGAGGTACCTGAGATTGCAGATTTCAGGGACTTAGTGATTTTCACTAAGTCTGGGATATTTTAGTTCATGATGCTACATGTCCAGCTTGTTTCCTAATGATTCGAGCCTCTTTTGAGGATGATCAGTAAGGGAGTTTTGATATTTATGTCATGCTCTTTCCATCCATGTCTTTGTTGGCATTTGTGGAGTGCTCTAGGTTGACTCAATCGAGCTCAACTTTTGCTTCGTTGTTAATCTGGGCAGATCGTCAACTTGTTTGCGATTTCGCCGATGCTACCGTTACTGTTCCTTGCATGCTATGCCTTCGTTCTTGCCATGTGTAGCTAGAACTTTGTGCCTTCTTGCTGGTTATATGATTTCCTTGCCATGACTTGCACCGTAGTGAGTGCATCGAGCTCGTTTACATGCCTTCGTGAGTTAAATTTCAGCATGTCTCAGTTTTCACTAAGTCTGAAAACTGATTGTGTTCGAGCGATGTTCGTGAGCTCGGTAGGGTATTTTGTGAACCCTTTTGGCCCCAGGTCACTTTGGGTGTTTTATTAAGCTTGTTGAATAGCTCCATGCCATGTTCTTACTTGTCATGTTCAGGTTTTCTATCATGTTGTTTTGCTGCTCCGAAGAGAGCATCGTGATCTGAAATTTCAGACTAGTGTTAATTTCACTAAGTCTGAAATCTGTTTTGCATTTGCGTTTTAGCCATGCTTGTTTGAACCTCTTAATGGATGAATTTGCCTATGGCTCAGTGCTAGTGTTTTGTCAACCATCTTGTGTACATCACTGCCATGTATTTTGTTTTCATGTTTGGTGGCTGTAGCATGTTC
>NW_025270516.1:0-1406 GCF_018294505.1 Triticum aestivum | reverse complement strand
TTTTTTTCCAGTCCTACGATTTTAGCATTATCCGAGGAATTACAGATTTGCAGAAACCCCCTTGCACTTCATGCATATAATAACTCATAATCTGTGCATCATATGTAAAAACTTTTAACATGTAAAATGCTTAGAATTTTGTGTAGTTTAATAATATGCCAATTTCATCCATGTTTAAAATGTTTAACTTGCTGTTTATTTAAATTTGCTCCTATGCCATGTTAAAATGATTTAATTCATAACTAAATAACCGTAGCTCCGAATTAAATAAACTTTATATGTATTTGGGGTGGAAAAATGCCTAGTTTAACATGGTCCACTTTATTTTCCTGTTTAACAACAATAAAATATGTTTTAGGGCAGATCAGTACCAAATTTGAATATTGCTCATGAGGATTTTCCGGAATTGTTGTTTATTCTTCCGGCCTCATTTAAACTTGCTTAAATAGTTAGTTTCCATTATGCTTCACCCCTTGCCACGTTTAACAACATTTAATATTGTTGAGTAGCTCATAACCGAGAGAGAACTAAATAATTGTCGTGGTGTTTCGTCAATATGCAACTTGTTGCATATTGAGGTCCACTTAATTTGTAGGGTTGCTTGTGCTCTTTGCCATGCCATGCCTCATTAAACCGGACATGCATCATACTTGATTGCGCATCATGCCATGTTTATGTGATGTTTGTTTACTATGTTGTGTGCTTCTTTTCCGGTGTTGCTTCTTCGGGTTGGTTCCGATAACGTCGTGTTGTGAGGATTCGTTCGTCTACGTCCGTTTGTCTTCTTCATGGACTCGTTCTTCTTCCTTGCGGGATTTCAGGCAAGATGATCATACCCTCGAAATCACTACTATCTTTGCTATGCTAGTTTGCTCGCTCTTTTGCCATGCCAATGCTACGATGCCTACCATTTGCTTGTCAGCCTCCCAAATTGCCATGTCAAACCACTAACCCACCATGTCCTAGCAAACTGTTGTTTGGCTATGTTACCGCTTTGCTCAGCCCCTCTTATAGCGTTGTTAGTTGCAGGTGAAGATTGAAGTTTGTTCCTTGTTGGAACATGGAGATGTTGTTCCTTGTTGGAACATGTTTACTTGTTGGGATATCACAATATATCTTACTTAATTAATGCATCTATATACTTGGTAAAGGGTGGAAGGCTCGGCCTTATGCCTGGTGTTTTGTTCCACTCTTGCCGCCCTAGTTTCTGTCATATCGGTGTTATGTTCCCGGATTTTGCGTCCCTTACGCGGTTGGGCTATAATGGGAACCCCTTGACAGTTCGCCTTAAGTAAAGCTCTTCCAGCAATGCCCAACATTGGTTTTACCATTCGCCACCTAGCCTTTTCTTTCCCTTGGGTCGGCCAGCCCGAGGGTCATCTTTATTTTAACCCCCCCCCCCGGGC
>NW_025270515.1:0-1406 GCF_018294505.1 Triticum aestivum | reverse complement strand
TATGGGTAATGTCATGAAATTTTTCTCCCCTTACCTAAAATGGTTTTCTACCTACTATCCTGTCATGGATATCATCTGCTTGTCCTTGGGAAGGATATACCCTCGAAATATGTGTTTAAACATATTTTCCATTCCATTGTTCTATTTGATCTGATGATCACCTTTTCCTTTCCATTGTTTTGTTTAACCTTTCTTGTGGTCTATATGATCTAAGCAGTAATGTTCTCCTGCTTATGTAAACACCTCGGTGTACAACTCTGTCAGCAAGACCCTGTTACTATTGTTGAAAACATTCCGGTAACCACCGATGGATGAGAACTTTGCCTATTGGCCCGCCTCGTTCAACGAGCAGGAAAATGGTTCTCTTCGTCCCTCGCCCTTGGTATCGATGTTGTTGCCGACATATCTGACAGGCTACCCTTTGACACACCTTACTATCATGACCGTGCAAAATGTCGGCCCCCTTCCTACTTTCAACCACATGGTGGGCCCGTAACCCACAGTTTCACAGGATCGAAACCTGACTCTCCTATACACCCTGTCGCCAAAGTTATTCCTACAGCTTGACTTCGTATGTAGTTTGCGAGCCACCTTCCTAGTGATCAATTCTGGTATCGGACACAATACTTATTCCTGTTGCTCTGAACCCCATTCACACTCTGTTTCAGGCAATGAACGATTGCCTATCCGCTTGGAACTTCTTATTGCACCGTCTTACTTTGCTCTCGATGTGTTTCATTTGTTCAACTCGAGAGATACTCATATGTTCATACTTGGGAAACCCCCAGAAGATTTTCCCTTGTAACATCCTATCGTTGTAGAGCTGCCCCTTACTTATTCGTAAGTACGATGGAGATCCTGAAGAAAGGATGACAAATTGATCATGGTGACTTGAAGCAGTGAATTGAAGACATCAACGAAAGGAATTAACTTCTTCGAGAAGATCCGTTAGAATATTGTAACCAGAACTTTCCCCCTTGCTCCCCTCTTCATATCTCGGGACGAGATTTCTTGTAGTGGAGGAGAATTGTGACGCCCGGGTAATTAAGCTACAGTAATCCCCACTAATGTTGCCACGTCACCTCGGTGACTGTGGATAAACTCGCGTTAGATCCGAACCCGTTCTAAAACAAAAATCAAAACAAGAGCAAAGATAAAAAGTTTCAAAACCAAAACTAAAATGTTCGGGGGTTGTCTAAAATAGCAAACCTAATTATGGTGGGGTGCACAAAATTTTGTAAAATGTTTTGGCATTTTAATTAATCTAAAACAGAAAGTAAGAAAAGGGAAAAATATAAAAAAAGGAAAATAAAACAAAAGAGGTGGGGGGAAGGAACCCCCACTGGCCCATCTGGGCCAGCCCTTCCCCACCTGGCCCAGCCAGCCCCCCCGAACCCCCCCACCTG
>NW_025270514.1:0-1406 GCF_018294505.1 Triticum aestivum | reverse complement strand
GCTCCTGTATTCCTGACCAACCCCAGCCAAACAGATCACTCTTGTGATTTGCAGGCAGCCCACCTCATATTTTGGGACAACCTGTGAAGGATACATTACATATAGTGTTTGCAAGGTAGCCCTTTCCGAACCATCCTTCGAGAACAACATGTTCTCGTTTCCTCTAAGTTTCCAGGTCAATACTGAGCAATAAACTGGAAGTTGTGGTTATTCTCCCATGTCAAGATAAAGCCGTGAGGTCTCAAAAATCTCCAGCTCTACCGTCTTCTTAAGATCTTTTTGAAGAATATAGAAATTAGCACGAGTCAATACAATGGTAGCATGCTTGTCAATATCTTTATATTCAGTAACTCATGATGGTAGTGACTGTGAATAATTGCAGTCTTCTCATGCCTCGGTCTCGGGGAGGCGAACTATGCAGTTCTCATAGTGCACTACCAAATCAACTATTGTCATACCAAGACGAGAGTTCAGGATTTCACTCCTCTAATTACTGTGCATTCCAAGAAAGAATCTATATGAAAGATATGATGTTGCTCAAAGTCTCTTTTATGTGTGCATCCTATTCAGCCACTCTTCTGTTTTCTCTGTCTTCCATTTACCTACAAAAGTGCTCCACCTCTCCTCAAAATTAGCATGAGAGGTATAGTAGTACAACAACGACCTGAACTCCTTCACTGACTTATAATTAAGATGCTTGTACATATTTTTCTCCACATCTATGAACAAAGACAATGGGACACATCTGGAAGAACATTCTGAATCGCTCGGATTATTGCAGCGTCTCCTTATGTGATTAATGACTTTTGCTAATTCTAGCAATTTGCTTTCATGAATGTCTGGAGCAGTAGGTACCTCCATTCTCATCAGACACAATAGCGCAATGAAAAGCGGTGGTGGCACGGTGATTATTAACATCGACGAAGGTGGTGAATGGCATACCATATCTATTCATCTTGTATGTGTTGTCATAAAACGGTAATATCTTCGTAGTGTTGATAGCCCCACCGTGACTACACATCACACCAGAACATACCCTTCAACCGCCCTTCCTAATCAACCATGTACTAAAGAAGAAGTCAGGGTCCTTCGCCTTTTTGCTACTCATAATATCGATTGTTGTGTCAGCATCACCCTTCCTAATCAACCACGCAATCAGTTTCATTTTCTCTCTGAACATAGGTTGTAAATGTTTGCCTCACAAGTCCACACTATACGAACCATACTTTCGTTTGAAGTTATGGACAATGATGTGCTTTGTGATCTCAGCTCCTTCCATCTCTAAGAACTCGGCTTTCTAGAAATCTTGTGTCCATCTACGTGACCACAAAAATGGGACCTCGTCCGGTCTAGCTAGCACATGGTTGTGATTGTCCAAGAATGTCCCGATGAACCAAACTCCACGT
>NW_025270513.1:0-1406 GCF_018294505.1 Triticum aestivum | reverse complement strand
AAGGCTTATCTTCGGGTCACCCCTCTGAAGGGAACCCATCGTTTCGGTATCAAAGGCAAATTGGCTCCTCGTTACATTGGACCTTTTCGCATTCTCGCCAAACGAGGAGAAGTTGCCTACCAGTTGGAACTACCTCCGCACCTCTCCAGAGTTCACGATGTCTTCCACGTTTCTCAACTCAGGCGTTGCTTCTCGGATCCTATCCGTGAAGTGGACCACGAAACGCTTGATCTCCAAGATGATCTTACATATCGAGAGTACCCCATTCGCATCCTCGATCAAGCCGAACGTACCACGCGACGTCATAATATCAAGTTTCTCAAGGTTCAATGGTCGCACCATTCTGAGGATGAAGCAACTTGGGAAAGGGAGGATCGTCTTCGACTCGAGTATCCCGCCTTCTTCCCGGAGGAACCCAAATCTCGGGACGAGATTCTTTTGAGTGGGGGTGAGTTGTCACATCCTAGTTAGTCATGCATTAGAGTGTTGCATCATGTTTACTCTTTCATCAGAAACTTGAAATGAGGATCTGTGAAACCCTCAGAACCATTTTGAAAATGACCCAAATAAAAATTTCTCCAAAAGGGTCCAAGAAAATGCTCATGTTGCTCTCTGAAAATATTGGACAGAGATAAAAATCAAACCAATATTTTTAGTGGCTCATGGACATTTATTTTGGGCATTTGGAATTAATGCATAAATATTTGCATTGGAAATATATTAATTTTATATATTAATATATGCCCAAATATTATGCCAATTATAAAAGAGCTCTGGAATAATATAAATAGCTCCTGCAAAAATTGGCATAAGTTAAATAAATGATTTAATATATTTTTTAAATCAAAGCAAATGTTAGAAATTAGAAAACAGAAAAAATATATAACAGGAGGAGCTTACCTGGGCTCCTCCACTGTGCGGCCCAGCCAGCTGGCTGGCCCAGCCAGCAGCCGGCCCAGCCCACCTCCCTCCTCTGTCGTCTTCGTCCCGACAGAGGGAGGGGAGTGTGGCCGGCACGCGCGCGCGCCACCGCGCCACGCCACCTGCTCGCCTGCTTGCCTGCCCTCCCCTCCTCGCTCGATGCCCTGGACGACGCCACGCCTCTCCCCCTGCTCTCTCTCACTCTCCCCCGGCTCTCCCTCCTCCCCTCGCTCTCTCTCTCTCACACGGCCGAACACCACCGTCGCCGCCGTTCGCCGTAGCAGCCATCTCCGGCCACCCCTCGCTCCCCCGACTAGCTCAGAAGCTCCGCCACAACCCCCTCTTCCTCCCCACCGCTCCACAGCTCCCCGGAAGCCCTGCATCGCCGCCACGTCGTCGTTCCCCTCTTCGGACTCCGACCATCGTCGCCGTCGAATTCGTCGTCTCCAACGCGTCCCCGAGCCCGCTTCGACGCCCACTGCAAC
>NW_025270512.1:0-1406 GCF_018294505.1 Triticum aestivum | reverse complement strand
TCCTTCTCCCTCCTCCCTCCTCCATCCACAACCCCTCCTCCCTGCTACATTTTGATTTAGTAGGCTAGTTCATATGCAACATTTTGATTTAGTTCATATGATTTAGTTGATTTAGTAGGCTAGTTGATTTAGTTGATTTAGAACATTTTGATTTAGTTGATTTAGTACGCAAGTTGATTTAGGCTAGTTGATTTAGTTGATTTATAGAACATTTTGATTTAGTTGATTTAGTAGGCAAGTTGATTTAATAGGCTAGTTGATTTAGTTGATTTATAGAACATTTTGATTTAGTTGATTTAGTAGGCAAGTTGATTTAATAGGCTAGTTGATTTAGTTGATTTATAGAACATTTTGATTTAACAACTATTTTTATTTCTTGTGAAGTGGATCGTTAATCCTTTGCTCATATTGCTTTAGGAAAATGGTGCCACCACCACCACCACCACCACCACCACCACCACCACCACCACCATGTCGATTGTGCAAGTCAAGGTGCGCCAGCAGCCTTGCAACTGGCAAGCTGCTCGGCATCTACTTCTAGCCGAGTTTTCGTCATGCGGCGATAAGAAATTATATGAAATGTAACAACTATTTTATTTTTAGTGTTGGCATTACTGCATTGTGTCATTTTGCTTTTTTACACAGATCGTCCCATGAAATGTGAGGTTGAAATTCAACAAGCTGACAGGAGACACCGTGAAATTTGAGGCTAGGAGATGGATGGGCCCGTTTCCTCGCCCGCATGCGTCTTACTGGTGGTGAGTTGATCAGCTTCTCCTTCAGAGCAGAAAGACCCAAGCTAGCTGTCATTTATATCAACCTGGTGGAGGATGATGAAGATGACAAAGATGATGAAGATAATGCGGACCCAGTCGATGAGGAGTATGAGGACCCACTTCATGAAGCCATCGTAGCTCAAAGAATGAGGTTGAGCGAGGAGGAGGTGTGCAACCTATGGGACATAATACCGCCATGTGCTGATTTTGTCGGGGTGCCATTCGTGACCCGCCTGACAAGTACCATGGTCGATCGACATGATATGGTATGTTATACTTACAAATGCAAATTATCCGATGATATGCTTAGTGTAGAGTCCAATGATATGTTGTGTGGAATCTAGTCGATGATATGCTTTAGTGTAGAGTTTGATCACATGCTTATTAGTGTAGAATCTAAGGAACTATTAATAGTGTAGATAATCCATATATACCTATTTGCAAGAGTATGTGTGAGGCTATTTATTAATTGATATGTTTTTCTTATTCAGAAATTGGCAAAGAGCCTATCTGTGAGTTATGGTATCGAGCCTGATGAAGAAGGCTCAGCTGGACTACGCCTTAGCGCAAGGGGCTCCGTCACAACCTGTACTTACCGCGTGGACACAGACGGTCGCACACACTTAAACT
>NW_025270511.1:0-1406 GCF_018294505.1 Triticum aestivum | reverse complement strand
TGTACACAGGGCACGCGTCAGCAGTTAATAACTGGTGTGAAGTCCACCCCAGAAAAAAAGACAATAACTTGGGATGATGCTCCGATAACTTGGACGTTCACATGGGCGCGGCCAATCGTAGGGTGTAGTGGCGCGTTCACAAAAAAGGAATAAAACGCTCAGCCTATGTATTTCTCGTGTAAATAGATAATTTAGTGCCATTGGTTATTTACTTTAAACATAATACATTGACGTGTTATTGTAGAGGCGCACAAAAAGAAATGGATATTGTAGTCAGCTACTTAAAAGTGTTACCTCATATGATTACATAGCCTCCATTTCATAAATTGTGTACCCGTTGAATACATATATGAATATTACATATATTACTTCAAAATAGAAACTTAAATCATCCAAGACTAATGAATTTGAATGCAAGAGTAACAATGGTGCATGTACATGATAGCTACATTGGTTGTTTGAAGAAACATCACTGTAACTTTGGCATGCACAACTAAAAAGGTTTATTTAAATAGAAAAAAAATGTGATATGTGAGTGTCCAATCTTTATAGCGTTGAATCGATATTGTACCTTTGGCCACGGTACGAAGTAGATATTGACTTATGTTCAAGCGATGCACGTCCACGATTGCTAGATAGTGATACGTGGATGAATTGTGCAATCTCTCTCACACGCATACATATCTCATTTCCCTGTGGGCATCGGAATCACACACGCGCACTTCGTGTAGTTCTCTCCCTCCATCAGGGTTAAATTCGTCTTTCTACCCCGTCCTACAAGTCTCTGACACAGAAACACACACGCTCTCTATGTGTAACACGCCCACCCCTTTAATTCCGCCCACCCACAGCCACTAATGTCTCAAAGTATAATAATGTCTCTCACACATATGCTATCTACCTATCCCTTAATATAGCTAGATATGTGTCACACAAACTCCTTCTCCCTACTAGCAAGATGCCCATGCGTTGCACGGAACATCAAGATGCATTTGTATGAGAAGTTTATCTTGTAGGAGAAAAGGATGAACGAGGGAATGCCTTATTTGCAAATGCGGAGAGGGGTGTGGGTATGTTTTTGCAAAATTGCCATAGTTTCCTTCCTGTCCGTCGAATATAAATCTGATGGCCTATATTGCAGGATGGCAGGAACACTATCATCATCAACTCTGTTTTTTATAAGAGTAGAGATATGTGAGTGTCACTGCCCCCCCACACACCCATACTTCCCAACACCGAAGGAGTAGGGTGACACCTCGATCTTGATACTAATCTATCGACTTGCTTCTCTCTCAAACATACACACACACACTACCCGGCACCGAAGGAGTAGGGTGGCACATCGATCTTGATCATAATCTATCTACTCCTCTTTCAAACACACACACACACACACACACACACAC
>NW_025270510.1:0-1406 GCF_018294505.1 Triticum aestivum | reverse complement strand
AGTATATCACATTCACATAGGTTCTATGGATCAAGTAGAGAAAGACGATTGACCTTGGACAAACAACTTACCTTTGAGCTGATCTTGCTTGCAATTGACTTAACGAAAACTCTAGTTTTGCATCCATCTCAGCCTGCTTCTTCCTGTTCTCCTCGCCTCAGCGTTGCCGCATCGTACTCCATCCATTTCACCTCACCGTTGCCGCATAGGACCTACACCTTCCCGGCCGCACGTCTTCCGAGTCCATTAACTGCTGCAACCGGTCGACCGTCGTCTTCTCGTCTTCTGAGAGTCTCCATTAACAAGGCACGCACCGGTGAACGAAGCGGCTCGTGTCGTTCGCCGTCCGGGTGTGCATGCGTGCGCGCGCTCCGTATAAAACGGGCACAAGCCACACACCGAGCCACCCGGCATCGGCGCACGCACGGTCGGTCGGACATGTCGGACTGGTCGGCGCTTCCGTCGGACCTCGTCCGCAGCGTCGCCGACCGCCTGCTCGCCGCCGCGGGCGACGTCGACTACTACATGGGCATGCGCGCTGTCTGCCACGGCTGGCGCCTGGCCATGGCCGACCCATGCCGGTGCGTCACCGATGCTGACCTCCTCCGTTTCCGTCCACGGCATTGGATCATGCTCCACGACGACGAGGACGAGGACGAGCCGGTCGACGACGGCGGCGTCATCCGCCTCTTCCTCAACGTGGCCACCGGCCGCTTCCTCCGCCGGCGCGTCCCGCTGCTCCGGGACCATGTCCTCGTCGCCGCCTCCGACGGCCTCCTCGTCCTCGGCGACAAGAAGTACCCGCATCGAGCCAGCGTCCTCAACCCTTTAACGGGCTCCTTGGTCCGCTTCGCGTCCGCCATACCCCGCTTGAACCGGGTGCGAGCCGCGGTGACCGGCTCCGAGGACGACCCGTCGCTCTCGCTCGTCTTCGCGTTCCGCCACGATCCCTACAGCGACGCGGTCTCGTGTGCCCAGCCGACCGGTGGCGAACTCTGCACGGTGCAGCAGTTCCCATGCTCCGCCGGCGCCGGTCCCTTCTTCTGCTCGAAGCAAGCGAGCATGGCTACCTATCGAGGACACGTCTACCTGGCCGACCGCGACGGACAGATCGTCAGGTTCGTCATCACGTCGACGCAGCAGCAGCAGCACCACCACCACCGCCACAACTGTCACGCCGAGCTCATAGACAAGGCACCCTTGGAGACTGTCACCGGAGGCCGCTGCGGCCGAGCCTTTCTCGTGGCGTCGGCCGGGGAGCTGCTGCTCGTCCGCCTATGCCACCACCGTCGACGGCGGGCGGTGGAGGTCTTCAGGGTCGACGTGGAGCGGAAGGCGCCGCTGGAGCGCGTGAGAAGCATTGGCCGCCGGGCGCTCTTCCTCGGCGGCAGGTGCCTCTCCGTCGA
>NW_025270509.1:0-1406 GCF_018294505.1 Triticum aestivum | reverse complement strand
TGAGCGACACCCCGGCCGGATCTCCTTGCGGATGGAACCCGAATAGGCGATAAACCTGGACGAGAGACTTGTGTGGTTAGTCAGGTCGTGGACGACTCCCTCGCCAGGCTTCCGCTTGAAGGTTGCCGAGGTACACGACGTGTACATGGTGGTAAGTGGCGAGAGCGTGTGTGACGAAGTACACCCCTGCAGGGTTAATATGATCTATTCGAATAGCCGTGTCCGCGGTAAAGGACTTCTGGGTTGCCTGTACAGTTCATAGACAAGTGAAAGTGGATACTCTAAAATGCGCAAGATAAGCGTGAGTGCTATGGATGGCGTTCTCGTAGGGAGACGGGAGCAGATCCATAGTGGTGTATTGATATGGTGAATTTGTGGACTCGTGTGCGCCACCTCAAAAGAGTTACTTGCAGTCGTAGTTCAGGATAGCCACCGAGTCAAAGCTGGCTTGCTGCAGTTAAACTCCACCACCCCCTTTGTTGATACCGATGCATATGTAGCTAGTTCTGATGTAAGTCTTGCTGGGTACATTTGTACTCACGTGTGCCTATTTTATGTTTTGCAGAGAGACGTCAGTCTCGCTAGTAGTTTCGTGTGGACTTCGACGTTTAGCTTGATACCTCAGCTACGATCTTGTGCCCTCGGCAGGATCTGGTAGATAGTCAGGCTTCTCAGCCTTTTTCATTTGTAGATGTCTGTACTCAGACATGTCAAGCTTCCGCATGTGCTTTGACTTGTATGCTCTGAATGTTGGGTCATGAGACCCATGTTTGTAATATCTGGCTCTTCGGAGCCTAATGAATAAATACTCTGAGTCGTAGAGTCTTGTTGTGATGCCATGTTGTATTCGCACATATCGAGCATATTGTGTGTATGATTGAAATGCTTGGTATGTGTGGGATCCGACAACCTAGTTGTTTATCCTTGGTAGCCTCTCTTATGGGGAAATGTAGTCTTGTGCTTCCATGAGCCATAGTAGTCCGCTACAGCCCGGTTCACCGGAGTCCTGCTAGCCCAGCACTACTGCTCCGGAACACTTGACTGGCCGGCATGTGATTCACTTCGTTCCTGTGTCTGTCCCTTCGGGGAAATGTCACGCGGTGACATCCGGAGTCCTGCCTAGCCTGCTACAGCCCGGTTCACCGGAGTCCTGTTAGCCCAGTGCTACAGCCCGGATTCGCACGCTGCTGACCGACATGCTCGACGTTGATTCATGTATGCATGTCCCCGTAAGTTAGTGCCACTTTGGGTTCACGACTAGTCATGTCGGCCCGGGTTCTCGGTCATATGGATGCTAGCGACACTATCATATACGTGAGCCAAAAGACGCAAACGGTCCCGGGCCATGGTAAGGCGACACCCGTGGGAGTACCGTGCGTGAGGCCGCAAAGTGATATGAGGTGTTA